>NW_009211662.1:0-4659 GCF_000690835.1 Fulmarus glacialis | reverse complement strand
CCCCCCACTCCACGGGTGTCTCTCCGGGCTGCCCTCTGGGCAGCGGTTGCTGTGCCGCGGCTATTGTTTCACCTGAAACAATCCACAATTGCAGTTATTGTCATTTCACTTACCGTTTTCCTAAACTTCAATCCCGACAGGGCAGCAGAGATGAAAGTTTGTGTCTCTCCGAGAGCCAATTCTTCACCTGTTTGCCTACCTATACAGCAAAACTGGGTGGGTTTATAGCCCCCTTGCGCCTGGAGGGTATTTTTCACCGTGGCGACTGCTCAATACTTAGGTCAAGGTTATTATCAGGTACAAATTGGCATCATGTAGAGCTGGAATAATTTATTCTGAATGTTAATTACAAAAAAAAATCCCCATGGTATGATTTTGCAGGCCTCGGTGCATTCTGCAGTGAAATAAGCAGTATGAGGGATGGTAGAAAACAAGGAGGTGTGCTAAGGTGTGAAATCTGTTGGGCAAAATGAAAGGAGGTTGTTTGAAGTGTGTTTAAAAAAAGATTTGCCAGGAAAACCAAACATCTCTGGCTGACAGTCAAAACTGCACTGTCAGCATAATGGCTTTGATGCAGAGGCTAAGTATGTCATCCCCCATGCACCCCAGCAGCGCGTAGTGGGACAGTAATGAGCGTTTTAGATAAGAAATCGTTAAATGTTGAGCTGTCTTGCAGTGGGAAGGGGAAAATGAGGTTGCAAATACCGTGGCTAGGCCTCATTAACGAGATACCTGTCTTGGCCAAGGAGTTTCTGATCTCTTTGCAATTACTCCTGTTTCACCAGGATCTGTTGGGTTGGTTGGTTTTTTTTTTTAAATAAACGTGGCTGGTCTGCACATGTTTGGCGTGTTTGTATTAAATGGGGGGCCCAGGAACAAGTTCTCCCCTGTCACCTGAGAAGAGCAGCATTTTTCTTGGGGCAGCATCTACCGTCTCAGCAAGGAGCTCAGCTGCCAACGCAGCAGACACCGCTCTATCAGAACACCTCAACACAAATCCCCAGCGTTTCTTGCTCTTCTCGTCCTACTTCAGGGAGCCTTACAAAGGCTTCTTTCTCCTGTGCTACAGTCGCGGCTGCTCTAATCTCGGCACGGCACAGTTTTGCTGGCACACGTGTCACATCCCTTGCTGTTCTGTCCTGGCCTCACGCAGGTCTGGCAGTGCAAGGTTTGACCTTTAGCTGGAGTGCAGGTTTTGCGGGTATCTGTAGCTACTTTTTCAGAAGAGAGAATAGTTCTTGACCCAGTCCCTCTTCTGATGGCAGGGGAAGAAATAGCCTTGGTATCACACTAGGAGGTAGAAGTTAGACACTGTTGATGCTGGCAAGGTGAGCACTCTGGATGCTTTTGTATGCAAGAAGTGTAAGGTTAAATAGGGGCAGGGGTTCAAGGGAATAGTAGGCTGAATACCTGGGAGAACATGGGAGATGGAGAGAAGTGGGTTTGGACAGAGTCGTATCACACTTCCACTTCTAGCCCGTCCTTGAGCTAACATTTTTCATGCTTCCAATAGCCACGCCCCATCGGGGGCCGTTGGGTGCTCCATACAAAGTAGATGCATCTCCATTCAGCCTGATCCACAGCCCCCAAAAACCAACTGTGTGAGAGCGGGGCTGCGAGGCCTCCCTTCCTACTGGCTTGTGTCTTACGGTTGGGTCTTTGGTGTCTCGTAAAGTGCAGGCACCAAGCAAGCTCTTCTAGGGTGAGGGCATGCAGAATCACTCTCTTCTGTGTCAGCTCTGTGATCGCCAACAAGGGCTGAACGCTGCAGTCTGTTCCTCGGTGAGGATGACAGGATTCTTCTTCTCTACGCAGCTACATATTTTGGTGAAACTTGCAGGTACTTTGATACTACGCTGGGGAAACTGAATCGAAATGTGTGGAGAGAAAGCTGGCGATGGCAGTGTCGGATGAGCTTCCTTGCCTTAGATACCAGGCTACGAACACCTGGCAATTTCTCAGCCTCCACCAGTAACATCACAGGCTGTGAGAAATGATTTCCAGTCTCAGCCTCTGCAGGTAACGCCCCTGATCCCAAGCGATGTGTGCCAGGGCCTTCGCACACGTGACGGATGTTGCTCTGTTACCACCTAGGTTTTCTCCCTGGAGGAATTCCATATTTCATAAGCACCGTCTCCAATGTAAAAATATAAACTAAAGCCACACTTTGCCCTGTAAAACATGGGTGTTGTCTCAACTCAGCTATTGATAGCGCTCAAAGTTACACTATATTTAACGCTGCAGTGAGGTATCTTGATGTTGGAGATTGTGTGAACAGCCTCATTTTGCTGAGTGATCTCTTTTTGTCCCAGTAACATTGACACAATGAGTATCCACAAATCCGCAGTGCCCGTACACACCTTTTCATACATAACCATAAAGTCTCTGGAGTCTCTCTCAGCAGCATCGGGGCTTTTCCAATGTTTGGGAGCATGGTTCTTGGTTGCTGGTTTTTTTGAAGCTTCAGCTGGAATCCAGGGATTGCACAAGGGTCTTTCTGTCACTCAGAGAAAATCCCAGACATTTCTCATTCTCACGGTTGTACAGGAAAACTGGAAAATACTATTTAAAGTTACCTGAAGGCTCAGAAACTGGGAGGAAAATGAAAGGAACCCCCAAATTATTTTAAGATCTGCTCTGCCCCCACATCCCCATGGGTGTTGGGGAAAACTGGCTCAGGGTCGTTGGAGGAGGTGAGTGGTAATTTGCATCTAGACTGTTTTGGCCCTACTTTGATTGACGCCAAAGGAATTATGTATCTTCTCAAGTACAAAGTCCTCCACGCTCCTGCCTTTGCTTCCGTCTCTGCAGGCATCTCCGGCACCCCCACTCCCACTCTCTGATCAAAGATTCCCCTCCTCTTCTTTTATCATTTTTGCATGCTTTAGACTCTCTGTCTCCTCTGCTGCAGCGCATGCCCAGAGCCACTCCAGTCAAATGTACTTCGAGTTCCCCGTGCCTTTTCCGTCAAGAGCCTTTAGTGACTACGTGGGAGAGTCAGGTTCTGACGCTTGTCTCCTCTGTTCAGTTTATATTGTTTAACACGTGCAGCTGGGCACACAGCTAACCCTGGTGTACCACAAATCAGGCAGGGAAGTACAGGTATTTATGATATTCAATGTACAAATGTTAAACGAATGCCTGGGGAAGAAGAGGGCATGCCCGTACCGCACGTCCCCAGCACTCTTCTGGCCTCCAGCTGTTTCCAGCTCAGGACCCTCCTGGTCTGGATGTGTAGAGCTGTCCCCCAGGAGGGGATGGGCCATCTCAGGAGAAACTCGGAGTGGAGACTGAGAGCTGGCTGGGTTTCTCCTCCCCTTCTTTTGCAAGGTTTTGAAGGGTAGACTGGGGAGATGAGCCTTGTGCTGTCTCTAGGAGGTGAATGGGGGTCCTGTTTTGTCACGGAAAACTGCTTGAAAAGCCACAAGCAGGGTGTGATGGGCAATGGCAGAACCCACCAGCACTCAGGGTTTCAGTGCTTCTTGGTGGTCTTGCCATGGGCTGCTCTCCTCTGTCTACGGAGCCTTTTTCTGCACTATCGTTCATTGACAGGAGAGACAGAACTGCTTTGTGATCTGGTCCCTCTGCCCCTGGGACAGCCACGGATCAACACCCAAGTACCTGGATGGATGGATACAGCCAGGCGGAGCAGTCATGACCCTGTCTCCTGACTGCGCCATGCCTCATGGCTTCCCACACAACTTGTACGCCACCCTGCAGCCCCGGGGGTCGTTGGTGGAACAGGTCCGGTTGGCACCATTACGTTCAGCTACTTAGAATGACTCAAGGAAAGACTTATGTTTAAGAAACCAAAAGCAACCTACAACCACCCTGCATCACAAGACGCCCGTGACAGCTCCCTGCAGCACTGACACTGCACCGCGGTTGTTCAGGGTTCTTGCAAATTTTATTCCAGGATCACAGAGACCTGCGTGGTAAGGTGCTGATGTGGTCCACCTTTCTGCTCCAAAATTAGCCCAATATCACCTACACTCCCCCCAAAGGATGCCTATCCAGCCTGTTCTTAAAAACCTCCAGTGATGGAGACTCCGGTGCTTCCCCAGGCAATCTGCTTGAGTAATTAACTGTCTGTTCTGTTAGAAAGCGTTTCCTAATGTCTAGCATCAATCTTGCTCCTTGCAATTTAAACCCCATTACTCCTCGCCCTATTCCCCAGCAGACACAGCAAACGATTGATTCCTGTCCTCATCGCATCGTCCTGCGCTCCCAAGAGAGAAAGTCTCGGGCCTATTTATGATGTTGCCTCTGCCCGCGGAGAAGGCTCTCCTGAGCACGGTCACGCCGGCACAGGGGAAAACAGAAAGGAAAGATCTTTTGGGGTCAGGGGGTTGGCATAGCGCACTGCTAGAAATTAGAGCCTTAGAAAGCACCTGGGTTTGTGACAGCTGTGAGCCTGGAGCAGGGGAGCGGGGCGGTAGGGTGGATTTGTGGCATGTGCCCCCCGTGCTCCTCTGCTGTGCCGGGGGTGACTGCGGCACCCGTGGGTGCCAGGGGGCTGCAGGCTTGGGCAGGCAGGGAGAGTGGCTGCAGCAGCACCAGCTCGAGGTGACAGGGGAGAGGTTTGATCCATCATGGGGGACCCCTCCTGATCCAGACCTGGCCTCCTGGCCCCATCCCCCCCTCCGGTGGTTTCCCACC
>NW_009211661.1:0-24980 GCF_000690835.1 Fulmarus glacialis | reverse complement strand
CGTTTCACTGGTGAAGTTTTTGCCGTCTTTTGCGCAGTTTGCTTAAGCAAGTGTCTCTTGACGGTTTTGTGCGCTTGGGGGAGGGGAGGAGGGCCGCTTTTTGATGTGGTAAAGCAGCAGAATTGCAACATTTGCGGAGTGCTATATCACCCTGCGGATGATGGGCTGCTCTGTCTTCAAAAGAGTCCCTGTACCGGGTGCAGTAACGTTGAACTGCTGCTGCTGAGCGTTAAAATTAGGAGCCTGGTAAAGATGTCACATGGTTTGGGCATTATGAGGCTCAAGTCGCAGCTTTACATCTTTAAATAGCGATCGTGGCAGGTTAAAAGTGTAGAGCCCGAAGATCACCTAAAATCAGGTATCAGGGCAGTTAAGCCAAAAACTTACTCTCTTCTCTTGGTGGTGCAAAGTCTGTATGTCCAAATGTTGGGTTTATATGGGTTCCTTCTTGTTGCTGCGTAAGAGCTTGTAAGAATAACTGTCAGTCTGCAATTTGAGATTAGACTACAAATTTCGTAACAGCTTCAGGAAACGGGCAAAGCTGTCTGTAGTACTAACTCGGTGTTCCTTTTGTTTCCTACACATCCAAATCCTGTGAGGTTTTTTCCTTTGTGTACCTTTTGGTAGTTTTTGCCCAAAGCCTGGAGGCTGAGCATCAAGGCCAAGCACTGTTAGATCTGTGTTGAACAGCACAGTGCCTGAAGTGATGGTCTAGAGGTAAATGCTTTAACTGTATGTGCCAATATGGTGTGGATGACAAAGGAGAAGCTCTATGAGGTTAAATAGCCTGCCTAAGATAGCCCTGTGAGCTGGTAGGAAATGGTGACAAAGGATTTCAAGTTTTCTGTAGGTCAGTTGTAAGCAGTGACATTCCGTCTCATGAACTGATAAGAAACTAGATATTTACCTACAAAACAAAAAGGTCTCTAACTGTGGAAGTGCATGGTATGCTGTTTGCCAGAATTGGGCTTAAATACGTGAGTTTCTTTTGCTCATTCTTTAGTGGCTAGCATTATTCATAGAAAAATTCCCAAACAGGCCTCTCTAATGAAAGAAAGCAAGCTGATAATTACAGTGTGAGAGACTTCTACTGAATGGCAGCGCGCTAGCTGTCGGCGGTCTCCCTGGGGAGAGAGAGCGAGAAGATCTCTGATGAGAACAGAGACCTTCCTGTTGCAGCAGCTCGTTGCTACATGCGTTCATACTGGAAATAGCACTACTTTCAGAGGAAAGACCTCTCTAGTACAAATAATAACAAAGTAAATTGTGACAAGCACAACACTGTACCTGACTCCTACGATCATGTACTGTGGTGTGCGTAGCTGTTCCCATTAGAAAATGTAATAAAGAAGCGTACTGGTTCATGCACATAAAACTGAAAATTGTAAACTAAAATCCTTTCATTGGGGGGGCTCAAAGAGCAAGTTCAGCAACACAGCAGGCTCGGAGAAATGCAGCTTCATCTTCATACAAAGAGGATGGTTGTAGGCATGAGTATCTGCTGCGTGTTCTGCAGATATTCTTCTATTTTTTTGCCCTGCTGCAAGGTGTAATCATGAATAATGCTTTGGGAAGCAAAATCCCTCTGAATGAGAGAGTGGGGAGGGGGGGGAAGTTAATTTGATGTGTCCAAATCTAAACATCTCTTCTTAGCCAAGAACATAGCACTGAAGTGCTGCAGGCTCCTCTGTTAGAGGAGCCGCCTCCTCCTCCCTGTCAGTTCGTAATGCTTGATGTGGCACTGTCCAGCAAATGAAAATAAGTGTTCAGTGTGGTTGGACTCTGTTATCACAAATAAGAATTTCTCGTGGGAGAAATACAAATTAGTGTGGATTCATTAAGAACATGAATTAAGGATCCTTAAGTTTCTTAGTAGAATAAACACAAATCCATAAGCAAAGGTTAGACTAGGAAATGAGCATAGATCATAGTTCATTATGATAGTAATTAAATAAGCTTAGAACATAGTAGTCATCTGAAAAATCATATTTAAGACCGCTTCCAGTGAGGTGCATATCAATTAACAAGACAATAGCAGTCTCTGAGTCTTACTAACTGGCTTGGGGAATAAGTATGTATTGAAAAGGTGAAGTTGAGATGCAGTTCCCGTGTTTCTGACAGGATGCGGCATATATTGGAAGGAAGCACTTGGTGAAGATAAAAAGGGAAAAGCAGATTTTTCTGCAGGCTTTTTAACTTTTTGATCTTAGGGCCAAAATACTGCTGTACTTGATAGTTGAGTTTTGGAGGATTTTCAGATTTTAAATTGAATGTGTGAAGAAGCTCCATCTAAGGAAAAAGTTACAAGAACTGTTCTCTTAACTCTCCTGTCTTAGGAGGAAACATGACTCTATAAAGGGAGATCTTGAGCACTGGTGTCACAAAGCAGAGGGCTTACAGCAAAGGTGTGAATTCTTAGAGGGAAGAAAATCTGCAGGGAGGTGTCTGTTACCAAAGGTTCTTATAAATTACCCCCCCATTCAAGAAACTGTAAGCAAATTGCTTTGGTGGTCTCAGTTGTTGTTTAGGTAGAAGTAGAGAGATACCTAATGCAAAGTCCTGCTTGGTAATGCAGTCAAATTCAGTAATAACTTAGAAGGGCATGTGAGGGGAAAACATGTAAACATTACCCAAATAGCTTAAGAAGCAAGAAGATAGGTGCTCACATTCAGAGCTGTAAATTCATTTCTCGGTATGCTGAAATATGCTGTTGAATGTAACTTTCTGCTAAGTGAAAGGGAAAGCAACTGTATCCCGTTTTGTAGATGAGATTATAATACTGATGACTTGTAGCAGCAAAGACTAATTGTCGGTGTGCTTGGATCTTGCAGGCATCTGCATCATTAAGAGTTGATCTTATCTCGGTCTTTTTCCTGTGTCAAAGATAATCTGGCTGTGCTACTGAAACGAATACTTAAACTCAGTGGTTAGTATGACTTAAAGCTATATTTTTAGCTAGTTAACGTAACTGTAATAATATTTCATTTACAACTGATGTGGTAAATAACATCCTTCTTACTTCCATATTGTCACTACTGGTGGATTTCTGATAACTGTTGGAAGGAGGAGAGGGAAGGAAGGTGGCGTGTAACTTTTTGCCTAATGCTTTTGGAAGTAATTCTTCCCTCCTTGTTTTCTGTGCCAAAAATGAAAGCCAGCATTCTGGCTGTTTTCTGCAACCTATGATGATCGTCCCAGGCACAATGATGGTGAGTCTGCTGTCGCTCCTGTTGGTTGCCTGATTCTGTTACAACCTTGTTAGGAAAGCTGGCAATTTGTAGGAAACTAGGCTTAGGTCCTTCAAAACATATCACCCACAAAGATGGAAGAAAATTAATAGAAGTGGGGTTTTTTTGTAACTAATTTTGAAGTCTCAACTAACTTTGAGAATGGACTGCTGAGACCTCACCTACTGTGTCAACCATTAAATTAAACATATTTAGGAGAAGAGAATGAGTGCCTTAATGAAGTTCTTGAGCATACTGTACAAGTTTAAAAAAGAATGCAACCAAAACCCAACAACCCCCTCCCCAGCCCCTGGAATCTGTAATTGCCATCTGTTTCTAGTATGATTACAAGCTGATCTAAAAATTTAGCAGCGCCTGACTTCTCAATGGCACTTGCTGCCTAATAAGTAAGTGGAACAATAAGAATACATGGATCAAATGACTTCCCCCGCCCCCCAGCATATTGCAGAGTTCGTCAGAAAGAGGGTACTTTCTGTGGGTGAAGAATTCAACAGATAAACTTCATGACTGCTTCGTTGAACTGCTCACATGAGGCACTGTGAGCCTGATGCTACTGTCGCACTCTTGGCTGTAATGTCGCTTGATCTTTGAACAAAAGTGGAACAACACCAGGACAGAATAATAAAAGGAGTGAGAGCTGTGGGACTCTTCTATCTGCCAGTGTAACTCCTGGATTCATTCACTGTTACAGTTAGAAGTGGGGAGGGAAAAAAAATGTGACAAGTAAATGCACATTTCCCCCTCATACATACTAGGATATATTTGATCACGTTAGGAAAGCTACTGTATCTCTACAGAAAGCTGTAAAATGTCTGTTCTTGTCAGTTTTCAGTTAGGGTTTTTTTCTTAGCTAGCATACTTTTCTTTCCTGTTACACACTTTTATCCAGGCAAATACACAAATAGCTCACTTATTCATGCCTGTCCTTATGTTTTAACATGGCACTGGAGAGCTTGTTAGGTGAATGTGTACCCTCTCAGTTTGTGGCATAAATCAAGTTTCTTAATACTGATTTACCTAGCCTCTCTCCTAAGAACTTCCTATCTTGAAACACTGTACATTTAGGAACATGACACCGAGAAGAGCTTACTGAGTAGATCATTGGAAAGAGGAAGCCTAAAATAACTAAAAGCTAGGTTATGCCCTCTGGAATAAAAACTACTGACTTATGTTTATGATTAGTTTCCTTTGAAGAGAGGGGGGAACATCCACAAAAACAAACCCACAGCACTTACTACTAGCAATATATCTTCGTAAGTTACGGGAGTTGATAACTTCTGGGTCCATTTTGTTAATATACTCTTAAATGATGATGAGACTAGTGAAACCCTGAGGATATGGAACTATAATGTTGACTCATAGCATTGGCTGTCAGCACAACAGGTTGGTTGGAAACTGTCTTGAGACGGGGAGGGCTACTCATCAGTTGTGTTGTCACCTGTGTTGCTAGTATTTGTATTTAATGCAGAACATCACTACTGCAATTGTGCTCTAAGTGGCTTTTCAAAATGACTGAGACAAAGTAAAACTAGAGTTACTGATCTTGGAGTTAACTTGAGATCCATAACAGTGAGCTTGGAAAGAACCAACAAACGTTATTAATTGTTTAATGGAGGTCGTGGTAGACTACATGGGAGAAGGCTCTTTCTAAGAAGCAGGAAGAAACAACGTATTAAAAAGCATTGATTACAGCAGAGCAGATAATAAAGCAATTAAAACTATTTTAAAATAAAGTCAGCTGGGCACTCAGCCCAGATGTTTGTATATAGAAGGAAGTCGAACAGGAAGAGCTATTTATTGAAAACTTGGTTCTTTTTTGGGTGTCAAGCTCTGTGCACTGCAGAAATTGGTTTGATACTGCGTTTGCAACTGAGTGGATGGACTAGTGAAAATACAAATCGTAAATATTTATTACGGTTGGGTTAAAGGTGGTAAACATTCCTGCATGAAATACAAATGGGAGTGATATTTCATGTCTTTCTCTGAACTATTGAAAAGGACACATATAATAGCTTCTATTAGGGCTAAGATGGGAAGGGCTATGAAAAGAGCTCTGAGAGCAGTTTCAAAGCTACTTTCTGTAGTTTCTTCTGCCCTACAAGGTAAGGTGCTGCAAAGGCTAGAGGTTTTTTTGCTTATAGGTTTTTGAAACTGAATTTCATTTACCACAGCGGGTAAGGCTGGACAATGTTCAGCGAAGCAAACAGGCAGCACAAATTTGTTTTGCTGACTCAACTTAGTCATCTTATTTGAGTGTCCTGCACCAGGTACCTTAAGAAAGAGTCTCTAGGGGTTTATTTTGAAATTCCTTGCTCATTAAAGCAGACACTTGCATTGTGCCCATTGGCCAGAGCCTGATAGATGTTTATTTTCCTCCTGTAGTTTCAGGGTTACAAACTTTGTTTAATATAACTGACTCACCCTATTATGCAGTTCCTGCTGTACAGTCCTTTTTTCTGCTCTTCCTTGAAAACAACTTGTGCCCTAGGGTTCCATAGGCTAGCTGTACATTATGCAACTTCATGACAACTTGAGTAAGGTGAAACTATGTATTATTTACAGATCTTCAGCATAATCTTGTCAGAGCTAATGCTCAGTTAGAGTTGTAGTCATGTTGGCTTACAGGTATCTTGACTTGTTGAAAGGTTAGTCATCTTTGTTGTTGAACTATGGGGTTTTAAAAGCTTGAAAGAAGTACACGTTCATTTTCTCCTGACTTTTAAGTGATTATGACTGCTGTTGTGGGTAATGGCCTCCAGTATGAATTCATTATTATATGTTTACTCCCAAGGCCTATTTCCATGTTTTTCCACTTTTTATACTTGATGCTTACTACTTGGACGTCTAACAAAAGTCCTGATTTCTCTTCATTTTCACTATTGGTAAAGCACATGTTTGCACTTAGCAAAATAGCTGAAGCAGTCTAAGAAATTGCTGCCTCAGCTATGGGATAGTAATGACAAACCTTGTTAGTTTTCATGGTCTGCATCCCAGTACGTGGTGAAATGGGTTAGCTTTGAATTGTTGAGATGGTGACTTCTTGCATGTGGTTTGCTATGTGAGCATCTGTCTTACGATCTTCTGATAGAGCCTGGGCTGTTCTATAATAAGTTAATTAGTTTTGTGTTGAGAGATTGCTTAATAAGGGTGTTGTGAAAATTGTTTGAAGTAGCTGAATGCTGTAGTGATGGATGTCACAAACTGAAAAGAAAACATTAGTTTTATCTTCAAAGAGCGGGGTTGAATAGTTTGCTGTAGAAATGCTTATGGCCGTACACCTTTCAGAGTACTTATTTTTCATCAGACGTGGTGAACAACTACCTTGTGTACTGAGGCAAGGTAATTAGTCTAATCCAGCTCTTTTGTGTAAGTTCCCAAGGCAACCTTAATATTCTTAATACAGCTGTGAGTATATGCATGGTCCTTTTAGATTGTAAGACAAAACTGAAAAAAATCACATTCCCTTATGTGGCATTATTAGAAAGCCTGTGGAGCTCCTTGGTGAGGCTGAGACTGGCAGAACCACCTTGCAGCTGCCTGAGTTAACTGGTTTAATCTTTCACTTTTCCCAGTCTCCCTCTTGGTGTCTCAGTCATATGCTGTCTCACCTCTCACAACACTGCTATTTCTGTGTTTGCATTTTATCAATCAAGTCTCTGCCATTCCAGTCTTCCTGGTTAACAAGTTCAGCCATATCTGTTTTCCTTATCAGTGATTACCCAACTCCAAAGTAATAATCCAGCAAAAATAATACATTTTGAGGAGCTTTTAGATGGACCACAAGTTACTGAAGTTCATCGTCCAGCCATGCAAACAGCTGTGCCAGCACAAAGAATGTGGAGTTGGTGCAAAAGCAGAAAAGATGGGGCAGAATAACTTCTCTGTAAGGAAGTGCCAGTTCATGCTAGCATAAGGTTAGTCAAACCACAGCCTCCAGAATACCGAAGCCAGCTAAAGCTGGGGCTGCTGGGCTTGTTTCCACTCTTTTTCTGGCACTGATCTGATCCTGTGGTCAGTTGATTTGGGGAGATGTGCTAAAGGAAAAACTAATACAGAGGAGTGAATAGGGTAGGGTTTTATACAACAGGCCATATCCATGAGTGTCAGTCCCATCTTAAAAGAGAAGCTGCAAACGCACTATAGGTAGAGGGGAAGGAAGACTGATGTATGTGTACTTCAAGGTGAGTTTTTATAGTTGCTTAGGACAGTCGGAGGGACTTGGATAGCTCTGGTGTGTACTCTTTGACTGACCAGTGATCTCCTATCTGCAGCTCAATTTCATATTTGGTGGCCTGGAGTTATACTGTTGCCCATAGTAAAAAAACAAACAAACAAAAAACAAACAAAAAACCAAATTTGAATAGAGAACTCTCACTGTGGATTCTGCACTCTCAGCTATTTTAACCTTTTAAAATAGTCATGTACTTTGTAAGAGAGAGAACTATCTATATTGTACCTGTTGGTTTCTGATCATCTCTTCAGTCTTGGCCTTTGGAACATGCTGAACCATCTAACATCATAATTTGCCTATCTAGGTAGAAAGTAAATGTCTTTAGAAAAGTTGTAATGGCTTCCTAGGGGCTGACATTTTTGAAGTTGCTTTTAGAAGCAGATGCCAACGTTTGGAAGACCTTCTAAACAATAGTAATTCTTGAGAATCCTACCTTAAATGTTCTCTTGTAGGGCATCAAGCCTGTGGCTGTAGCAGTCACTGACTTTTTTGGAGGAGGGAGAGAGGAAAATACCCATCTTGGTTAATCTAAGACCAGTCAGAAGAAAGCAGCTTAGTAACAATTTTGTAATACTAACCTGAAACTGAGCAATATCTGATTAGCTTGTGGTGTCAAGCCTCAATAATTATGTTATTAAACAAATAGTTCTGATATAATGCCCTTGATCTGTTGCATGTCCTGTTGCAAGGTAGACTTAAAGCTGTTTTGCAGAGTTTACTTCTGCTTTGGTTGTGTTGCCCAGTGTTTTGTAGACCCTTGGTAGATCATTTAGGTACCAAAACCATTTTTGGTACAGCAGGTTCTGATGTTGTGGTGTTGCTGGCTGTGTTTCTGTTTGTTCAGTGTACTTGTTTTCTCTTTCAGCCATGTAAGTTGTCTGTAGTTAGGGAGTATTTATTGATGTTATGGTGTGGTGTGGTCCTTGTTGTGCATTGGGTTCTGGATGATTATAACAGAAAACTTTCTAGAGGAGCTCAGAGAGAAATACTCTTTAAGTACGTAATTGTCAGGGCCTTTACAGCATGTAAAAATCTGATGTATTAGGTTGCCTGGAGCTGAGCAACAATCAGAAGATTGACATACCAAAAGCAAGGTTGCTAATCTCTGAGCTTCCTGCTTCAGTCTTTCTGACTTCTTGTATTTTGATCTGAATCTATAGCCAGTTTTGGGAAACCAAATTGCAAAATACCAAGAATGGAGAAAGCAGTTGAGTGAGGAATGGGATATCTATTTTTATTTTTATTTTAGATTTTGAAGTTATGATCCTAGTTCTGCTTTTGGCTTTTTTCCTTTTTTTTAATAAACGCCTAATGGTAGACAATGTTACTTCTGGCTTCTATGTAATTCTGAGAATGGTGGCACAAACACTTGCATTCAGGGTAATGGTTCTAAAATCTGTGCCTCTTTAATTGAGTATCCCTCTTTCATGAAGTATTGCATGATTTTTCTTTTGCAAATAATGAAAACAATCACTAAGATGCTGTTTGGGTAAATTTCTTCTCTGGAGTTCGTACTTACGTACTATTCTGTTTCTAGGGGTTTTCTGTACCTTTTCCAATCCTGAAAGAAAAATAATGTGATCTCTTCCAAACTTACTCAAACAGCCTGTATAAAGATATACAACTCCAGTTCTAAAGATCATAGTCAAATCAGTTCTTGATTCATAAAGTACATATCTAAAACTGCTTGGTCCAAATAGTGATAATATTTAAAGGGTTATACTTGAAATAAAATTATTTTTACAGTAAGTCCTTGAAGAGGAAGTACTTATCAACACATTCTGTCTCAGTTGGCTATTCAAAAGAGCTGGTTGTCTTCCTGGGAAAGATAGCAGTCTCAAACAAGCTGACTTCGCTGGAAAGCCCATACCCAACCTCCTCCTCCTCAGTCACCGCAAACTTGCAGTTGGAGGACTCAGAAATGACTCACTCAAACTGAAATGCAGAGTCAAATGCTCGGCGAGGTGCTGCAGCTCAGCACCACCCTCTTGTGCAGCAGCTTGGGGCTGATGCAAACTAGGGTTTCCCTGCTGCTCTTGACACTTTTCCCCCCTCTGGTGATAATAAGGGTAGCAGAGGAGGGCTGAAGAGAAATTTTCTGGCATAATTATTCTTTTGGGTCTTAAGCAGAATTGTCAGGTTAGTAAGTTTTCAGCCGGACTCATGCTTCATTTGCAGTCTGTGACATGTAAACCAGCTTTCTCCTGTGCTTGCACAGTGAACAGGACCAAACAAACAAGAAAAGCTTCCTGGATACTCCCCCAGCCCACAGAGGACAAGTGGTAAAACTGATTTACAGAAACAAAATCTTAGTGCTTGTAACAAACACATGTACCTGCTTGCAGGCAAAAAAGCACTGCAGCCACTGTTTTCAGAACCTCTTGCCCGTTTCTGTGGGCATGCAGAGAGTTCCTGATATGGCAGTTTCTCCAGCTGTTATTTTAGGCTTCAGCTGATTCAACAATGCTGCTTTCTCTTTCCTACCTACAGCTGCAGGCAGTTGTAGCTGGTTATTTCATTTGAGTGAGCAATGCCCTTCGGGCTATGTTGGCTCAGGGATGTTAATAGGATTCAGATGTGTCTGGGCTCACAGAATCCTGCACTCCTTGTCCCTCTTCAGCTTGTTCTGCTGCAGTACATCAAAGCAAAATGGTATTGAAATCTTGACCATCTTCAATCTTGTTAGTGCTCTGCGCCTTTTTCTTGGTGGGAGTGGGGTGGATTTTTTTTTTCCTTTTCTACCAGATCTCACACTAGCACTTGTCAGGGTTTTTTTTTTTCCCCCCCACGTACAGCAATTATCTGTGGTTGGTAGTGGTGTTTTTAGTTCACTTTTCAAGCTAATTACTCTTCAGACATTATTTTTGTACTTGCTGAATCTTTCAGAGAAGGTGTATTGCAAATTTTTCCTTGGAAAGTGTAGTTTGGTAGGATGTTTTTTAATATTTCTGTCTTGTTGAGGAAATCTCCCAGGCTTTCATATTTAAGTCATCAACTCTCATTTTCCTGTGAATGACTTCCTAAGATTTTCTGATTGAACATGACTTCCTTCACAATTAAAGGCTGAGCACCTAGGAGTTTACTGGAAGAGCCTGAAAGCAGTGGTTCCTCCTGGGTGATGTGTTGATCACTTGAAAGATGAAGAAGGTCCATTGGGATGTGAACAGTGGTGACTCTTTTACAATGGGTTTGTTCTTGATAACTAACCTGGAGTGATGTGCCTGAGGTCTTGTCCACACCATTATAAATGCCCTTCAAACTGCAGAGGCTCTTCTTTCCTGAAAAGCCACATTTCGACCCATTCTGCAATAGAATGTATGTAATGACTGGTACCTTGGAGGGTGTCCTTGTGCTGCTGAAGTGGCTAAGCCATCTTTATGTTACTCGGCATGTAAAAATGCTTGTTTATCTACTTGTCTTAAGAGTTATTAGGGGCAGGAGAAGATTCTTATTGTTTGGCGTTAGTACAGTATCCTGTGACGTTCTTGTGACAGCATAATGCTGAACGAAAGTTCAGAAGTTAACTTTATTAAGAACAGAGGGAATTGAGGGGTACAGAAATATGGCTAGCTGGCAGACAATAATTCAGTCCCTTAAGTAGCTGTTGCTATGTGGGTATGTTTGCCTCAAAAGCAAAGCTAAAAGTAATTTTGAAACTACTTTTTTAAAACTCTGGGTTTAAGGGAGCCTGTGTTACTTTGTTTACAAAGTGGAATTAAAATATGATGGTTTAAATCAATGTGTGTTACTTTCTGTAGTTGAGTTGGCCAAGGGCATAGACATCCTTGTACTCCATGTCTATAGTAACACCCTAACTTGAAGTAACACCCTAACTTGAAGTAACACCCTAACTTGAAGTAACACCCTAACTTGAAGTAACACCCTAACTTGAAGTAACACCCTAACTTGAAGTAACACCCTAACTTGAAGTAACACCCTTGCTTTTCATTATGGTGCCATGGGATCCCTTTCTGAACTGAAGACATCAACCAGGAGATTTGTCACCTATAAACACATAACTAATATTTCAGCGTTGCTTGTTCTTCCATCGAACTCATATTCTGACCAATATTAGCCTCTTGATAAGCAAAAATGAAAGGAAACTGGATCATCTGTTTCTTGCTGATAGACTCTTGACATACATGTAGCCTGTTCTGGAAGAAAAAAATAAGTCTTCTGATACAAACAAATCTCTGCTAATTTTTCTCCTGCTAATTCATCTATTTAAAAATGCTGATGTGAGCTTTTTCCATTTTTCTAACCCTATCTCACTGAACAGAAAAGTAAATCTTGCCTCAAAATGAAATCTGCTATTGCATCTGGTCTGATGCTTTTCTGGATAACGTTGTTGTACCCACTCTTGTGGCATGTCGGGGTTGTATATGAAAGTCACGTCAGTGCACACTGGGGAAGTGTATATGTATATGCTGGTATAACCAGGAAGTTGATCTACCACATGATTAAAAAAAAACACCCCAAAATTCTGGAGAGAATAGGGCTTTAAGTATCATAACTCCTTCTCAGGCCAAAAGTGTGTAAACTAAGAGTATAAAATCGCAATATTCACAAGAGACTTCAGAGTTTGAAGAACAAGACAATGCTTTGCGTCTATGGGTTTGTATGTTACTTTAGTTGGGCTCTGACACGCAGCCCTGGGGAATGCAAATACTCAGCTTTCTAGGTACTATGCAGTATATCTGAAGCTTTGCTCTGATGCACCGTGTTTTTTCCATACCAGATTAAAATGTGGGCTAATAGTAGTTGTCTAGGTAGTCATGTTTTCCCCACTCATAATGTGCTTGATGTGCGAAATGTTTTAAATATAATTCTGTGGGTTGTAACCATAAAGGATACTTAGATTATGAAAAAGATCTCTTTGTTGTTGAAATGTATTTAGTCCAGGAATGCTAAGCCTTGTTATGGCGTTGTTGATGTGGTTGTGCCATACAGTAATCTCTCTACAACTTGTGCCCAACTTCTTGATTGCTCATTGAAAAACATGCATGTGTCTGACAAAACTAACTTCCAGTTAGTTCTAGCCAAGCTTTCAGATATATCTAATGGCGTAGAGCTTGAGGTACGGTGGACAAAAGCATCCAGTCCCACTTTCTGCATGTGATGTTTTTTGGGATTGTTTTGCCATAATGGTTCTTCCAAATCGAGGCTTCAGAGACCAGTTTTTCAACAAGCCTGACAAACCAGGAATGAAAATGCTCAGCTTTTAGACTCCTTGAACATAAAATAAACAGTGTGCAGTGAGTCACAGCGCTACCACTGCATAACTGAGGGGAGCTTGCAATTTTTTAATATTTTAATTTTTTTTTTTAGAAATAGACTAGTCAAAAGACTGCTATTTTTGAATTTTACTGTATCTTCCAGGACAGAACAGCTGATTTTCTGCCTGACTAACCTATCACTTCGTGAAGTGTTTTCTAAAGCCTTGAGATCCTGTGCATTTATGTATGTTTGCTTAAGTAATGCAAGGAGGAAAGTGCTCTGGAGAATCTGACTGGGGCTTCTGGTGGAGTTGGCAGGATTCACTGTTGCACTGGCTACCTGTTTCACAGCTCCCTCTGTGAGCAGACAGCTTTGCGGCTACCTTGGAAAGGCATGTTAAATGAAACAGTGATAGAAATGCAGTCAAACAAATCCAACCTAGAGCTCTGCTCCTAGGCTAGTCATGCTGACCCAGGTTATGGGCTGTGAAATCCGCTCTTAAAAGTGTACAAGGTGACTGATCGGATAGAGGCGCTTATCATGCGGGTGTCTAAAGTTTTGGAAAGATAATTGCCACCAAAAATTTGCATGAAACAAAAAGTAGTGTAAGATTGCTTCAAAGCTGAGTTAAGCTAACAACCAGTGGAAATTCTCTGCATCGTTAATCATCTTTAACTGTCCAGGCTATGACTGCAGAATAGTTGCATTCCTTTACTGGAAGTACAAAATATTTCCTGTGTGAATATAAACATCTTTTACATGAGTGACGTTTTGCTTGTCACTTAGCTCCAACACTATGAAACTGAAGGCATTTAATTAATCTTTTTAACTTTCCAGGGTAATTTACTAATGAACTATTTCAATTATTTATTAGCTCTTTTTTTCTGTTTACCCCCTCCAAGGGGTACTTAAGGTCAGTAAGCACGAAATAAGTAACCTGAAGCCAGTAAAGCTGCAGTGTAATGACTTTGCTCCTGAAGATTTTCAGAGATTTAAAGCTGACATTGCACCTTCCCTCTCTCCGTCTGGAAGGGGAAGAGGGCGTATCCTAGGAGAGAAGGGAATTTCATTTGGGGTTTTACGTGTTTTTGGGACAGAGCCATGGTTCTCTGATTTCTGGCTGATTTGTTAAGTAAAGGCATGGTTTCGTCATCAGGGTGAGCAAATGTGATGGAACAGCAGCGCAAAGGAGTGGTCCTGCCTAAAGTCTTGTCTTCCCGCGGGCACGGGAGAGCCTCTGCCAGCAGTGCGAGTGTGGTCAGCCAGCCTGCTGAAAACTAATCCTGTCTGGAGGCAGGGAGGGAAGAGCAGAGAAAGGACAGGGATGGGATGTGAGTTGCTTTCATTTAAAACAACGAGCAAAATTACTTGGTTCCCCACATGACCTTTTTAAGCACTGGTAGGAGCAGTTAGTGGGCAAGACAGCACGTTGGGAATTGGGCTGTGAGATTCCTTGCTGCAAAGGAGAGGCTAAGTCTCAGTCTAGGCCAGCCAGATCCTGGGCTGTAGTGGTGTTTCTCTCCCTGCATAGACGCTAGTGACTTTGAAACTTGGAAAGTGTTAATTCTGGTGATGATCGAGGGGAGGAACAATAGAAGAAAAAGTGAAATCTCTTGAAGTCAGCTGCTGCTTAAAGTTTCTGCTGGTATAGGCTTTACCAACAGACTTATCCTAGTAAGTTGGTTTATTCTTGAGATTATTGTCCTCTAGCAACAGACACCAAATTCTGTCTGATCAGGTCTCTTCTAATTAGCTTCAACCCTCTTAATACTTAATCAATATGGCACTTTCTATGTCATGAAAAGAAGCAGTAAAATCTGATGACTCTGATATTGCTAGTTTAAATACCAGTCTTCTAGTGGAAATGTTTTCCAGACTGCTTTGCAGCAAATGCTAGCCAACTGAAGTGTAAAGGAAATGAAGGTGTAGTCTCTGTATGGGATTTTGTAAAAAACATTTTGGAATACAGATAGTCCATATCCGTGGTAACTTCTGGGGATCTTGGAAATGCTTCTGTTTGTCCCAATGGGAGACACTGACACCAAGTCCAAGTCTATTGCTGAACCTAAAAATGAATGTATTAGACTTAATCCATCTCACTATTCTGTCTTCAATGCTGTGGTTTTTGCAGTAAGTGGTAAAGGAACCTCAGCAAACTGTTCTTCTGCATCTTTGTCAAGAAATTGGAAAATTATTCTACTTTTTTCAGTTAGTCCTCTGATGAGACTCCTTCCTGGCATTAAGTGAGATTATGGAAAGCCGTCTTTACAGAAAAGAAATGGTATCCTTTTTTCCATGCTTAGTCTCTTTCCTTCTATTTTTGAATGTGCATCACTTACACCTCTGTGGCTGCATCCCTTTCCAGTCTAGGGTTGTGTCTTAGTAAATCTTTCCCCTGAGGGACAATTTATGCTCACTCTGAATAACAATTTACCAGATAGGTAATGCTATATTAGCTTGTTTGCATCTACATGTCTTTAGGGAATTTGACTATATGCTCCCAGTAGGAGTCTTGGAAGAGATAACTTTAATTTGTGGTTCAGTTTTACATGTTCCTTCACTCTTGCCTCCTTTCAGCAGAAGGAGTTGTTGGTCTTGGTCCTATTATTTTCTTCCTTTTTTCACCATCCTCACTATTGTACCCTTGGCCAAGCTGTCTAATCAGGAAAGATATCTTTTTAGGGAGGAGGAGATATTTTTAGGAAATTAAGTAATTAGTTTCTGGTGGGATCTGACAAGTACTACTGCCAGTGCAAAAAGGGTTGCAGAACTGCCCAGCAGGGTGCAGGGAGTACCTGGGCAATGAGTCTGTCCCCCTCATGATGGGAGCAAGCTGTTGGGTTTGGTGTCTTGCATCCTTTCAGCCCCATTCTTCTCAGTTTTAACTTCACTCATATTGAGTACACTTGCAAACTCTCACAGCAGTACTACTCTGTAGCTGTCTTGAGCAAGCAGGTATAATACTTACATGGGCAAAAAATGTAAGAGGACTCTATTTGAAATGACATACATTTTTCTGTGTAGCTAGAGGGCACTGCCATGTGTTTTATTTGGTACATCTAGTAGTTAACTGGCTTACTAAAAAAACCCCTTCTCTTCTGCATCTACTGCTGTCCAACATACCATTTTAATTTGTGTCTTTGTTCAGAGACTGACATAAGTCTCTTCTCTCTGCCACTCCAATAAAAGACATGCTTCAAATTCATGTGGTTTCTCCCGAGTGACCTATTTGTCTTTCCTTATGTGGTCTTTCTACCAAACTGTGTCCCATCAGTACAAATTGCAGCAGATCAGTAGCACTACCTGTGGTATAAGGTAAGGGGATAAATAACTCTGATCAAGCCCTTCTCAACTGTGTCTGTGGCTTTAATAAAAGGAGGCCCAGTTCCTACTGCTTAGTTTAAGCTGGCTCTAGTATTTGTCTGATTATCCAGTAAATCAATTCAGATTCTAAAAGACCAGAGACTAATTCTGGCAAAAAGTCTGTGTTTCGGGCTTTTGTTTTGTTCTCGTTTTTGCTAGGTTCATAGGCTGAACTGGTTCACTTTCTGATCGAAGGGGTTGGTAGAGAGGGGAGGAGGCGAGACTGTTGCCACTTGCCAAGTGGCAAACCATGTAATTCAGCTCAGCTGTGAAGCAAAAGGCTGGAAACCCACAGTCTGAGCTGATCTAACTGCTGGCTACTGGTTGGGTTGGTCTCCACCAGCTGAGCTCAACAAAAGGCCTGTCAAACAACAGAGATGTAGAAGTGCTGGATCCAACTGTCAAGCTGGCTTAGACGGCCACAGAGCTACAGCCGGAGAAGATGAGCGAAATTAACACTGTAGTGCTGCATTGTGTTGTACAGTAAAATCTTTTGTGTTTGAAGCAGTTATTCTGACAATGAGTATTTTCACTTTCTTACGCTGTTAGGCTTCCGCACATCAAACCTGATACCTGGCAGTAGTTACGTACTAATATGCTTTCAAGACCAGATTCTAGGCTATGCATGAGTTACGATGCATCTACTTTGTAAAAAAAAAAAAAAAATACTCTAGCTCTTCCTTTTCTTTAATGATGGCAGGTCTCAGTGTGGGCTTGAGGAGTCTGCAGAGTTGAGTTGACTCCACATAGGACATGGACATCAAACACTTCCAGAGTATTCTGGACCCATTTCTGAACCAGGCTGTTTTGGTTTAGTTTTTTCTGCTTCCCTTTCTACCATTGTTTCTGCAAGAGTTGTTTCAGTCATGGCTATCTACCTGGATGTTCTCTGATACCTTAGATCAATAAAATACTATCAGTTGAAGATCTCCAGAGAGAATTGTGACTGCATGCATGTGCAGATGTTCTTAGGAGATGTAACACCCCCCAACTTTCTCGGGATGTGGCCGAACTAGCTTATCTCATTTTGATGTTATATCATAAAGACTTTTAGTTATTGTGATTGGTTTTAACACTTCCTCCTCCTTTCAGCATTTTCTACACAATGCTATTGGAAGAGCTATTAGTGCATGTCATGACTCTCATGAGTAGACTTGAGTGAGGTTTTTGGACAAGAATTTTGATGCTTGGCTCTAGCATACTTGTAGATAGCACTGGTAAATGCTTGAGAACTTTCATTTTATCTCCATAGGTTAAATTTCATACTTGAATTCAAATCTTGGATGCTAGCTATAGTTTGTTCGTGTTAGTGTCACTAGTGCCTTGCTTTCCTATGGTTCAAGAAGCCTGGAAATGTAAGGGTTAGTAGCAGCTTTGGAAAAGGTACCAAACATACTTGAAATTTAGGTGACATTAGGTATGTCTGACTTTGTATGTCTGTAAAATGCAAATGTATTGGTTGTGAGGTAGACAGTGACTTTTTATATGTGCAACAAAAGAAAATTGTAAATACCAGACTAAAAGTGGAGAATGGCATATTCGAATACATCCTTGTAATTTCAGGGGACTTAAAACACAATCAGCAGTCTTGGCAGATGGCCAAGGGCACAGGCGGCTTCTGAAACTCTTCCAGCCACTAATGGAGTGTGGATTCTGATTAAATTTAACTGTGGCTACTGGGTCTTGGTCTGCATGTTTCTGCATGTGTTAAAATACATGTTTTTCTAGCTATTAATATTTCATTGAAAAATCTATTTTAATACTCAAAGGCAGCTCTGCAGTATCCTCATGACATGGATCTCTCCTGTATGTTAAGCACAGTAAAGACTGAAATACCAGCGTTATGTGAGTGAGAGGGTGCAGTCCACTATATCACATTTTCTAGGACTCTACTATAAAAACTAGCTGTTCTAAAAGCTTTAAAATATTTTTGTGTTGGAAGCCTCAAATCCTCCCAAGAAACACTGCTGCATTAGTTGTATGAAGTCTGTTCTATTGTTGGCATAATTAACTGATTAAAAAATAAAATCTAATGTAGCAGAATTGTGGCGTGGTAGATAGGGCCTTTGACAAGACTTCAGACTTGTAGTTTGGACACAAGCCTGCTGGATCAGTTGCCTGCTCATCCATTTTACTGTAGCTGAAGTGGTTGCAAAGAAAAGGAATGATAGGGCGATCCCTCATACTTCAAGATTTTTTTTAGAACATATTATAGCACGGTGGTAGGATGAGGTTATTCTTTTAATTTAACTTGGAAGAAATGGGGAATTTCTTAAACTTCAGACCCCAAAGAGTAAATACAGAAGAATTGCTAGGCTAATGTCAAAGACAAGTTTAGTTCTGCAAGTGCATTCCTCTTAAAACACTTACAAATGCTTTTTATTTTGATACCACAACTAGTTTGGGAGAAAGGGAAAGTAGATTACTGTAGCATTTGTATGAGTGCTGGTATGATCTACAGAGTAGGTGGCTATATATTGGAGTAGTTCAGCTCTCTACATAGAAGTATGTTAGGATTATTTTTTTCTTTATGGGTTTGTCAAGTCAAGGAGTCAATCTAACTGAATTCAGGAGCAATAAAACGTGAGGTAATACTTTCTCTGAAAAACATCTTAGACAATTGATGCAAAACCATAACTGCCTAAGTGTCTACAAACATGAATGGCTATGCCTCAGTAAACTTCCTGTAAAGAATTGTTGATGAGAAGCCTTCAAATAAGTCTGAATCTGTATGAAATAGAAGTCACCCATCTGAATGATTTGAGAAATTCTTTAGGTTCTTGGTTCTTGCTTAGGTCTTTTTTGTTCCTAATTATTAATATAACATTTTACAATACAGTGATGTAACTGCAGTGATGTCATATAGGTAAGTTTTAGTGTCTTTGAACTGCCCTTGTCATTCCTTCAGTATTGTTAAATTCTGCAATAAAATTTGCAATGTTTTAGTGCGCTATTACATATGCTATGTTATATAGAGGTCTGTGAATTGTAAATAATGACTTTTTATTTATGAAAAAATGATGGGTCTGATTCATTGCTGCATTTCTCTCTCCAGTCTTACTTTTGGTCCTTACACTGGTTTCCAGTTAGCTTGCAGATAAGTGTTGGAAGTGAACAGGCAGAAGTCTCTGTGTAGCCAGGCTTCTAAGCTCCTGCTAAACTTCACTGTGTTTCTGATGAGACTCCAGCAATACTTACCGCATTATATCTTTAAGCAAGACTCCTGTGTCTTTGCTATGCATTTTTTTAATGCTGAAGGGATGAACCAAGACTGTGTAGTGAGGGGAGGCTATTGTGTGCAGAACAGTACCTTCACTCTTACAGAAATGGGAATGTGTATTGTGCAGAGGAGCTTGAAAAATTAAATTATCTTGAGACTAAGGCAATTAAAACTAAGGCTAAAGCTAAGGGAGGTAAAACTAGGGAACTATGTTTTGTCCCTCACTGAAAAAACAAGGTTAAGTGACTTGTTAGTTATCAGGATGTGGTGAGTGTTAGATACATTTATTTCAGTGTGTTTTAAAGCCAATGCTCTACTTCTAGTCTGAAGAAATATTGAATACGTGAAAGTCAAGTATGATTATAAGTCAGATGTTAAATATGCCAAGTATTAAAATCTTATTTTAACCACTGAGGTTTTGGGGGAAGACTAAAGAAATAAAAATTCTTTTTAGTATTTCTGAACCTCCCTTGTGCCTTGTAGGTAAATCAAGGTCCTGCCTTCACACTCTGGAACTACAAAGTAAACTGTTTTGAAATGCATTAGCCTCATTCTAAGCACCATTATTCTAGAAAGTGATGAGAAACATAATTCTATAGCTAATGCAAATTTAATGTTGTGGTGTGAATTAGAGATACTCATATCTCCCTCTTGTATAAGAAGTGATGCATGGTCTGCAGCCTGTGGGTGGGAAAATGAACAAAATTAAGACTGCATGACACTGTTCAAGTTTTTCTAGTTCCTGTAGACTTTAACTGTTGTTGTTCAGCACAAGTTTTGTTTTATACTTTGAATGTATCTTTATAGTTTTTGTTATGTAAAAGCCTTCTATACATAAGATTATAGTTACTTGTCACTACAATGTGTATGCATGATATACATGAACTAACACCTGAAACAGAGTGAAAGAACACTTGTTCTTGTATGTAGTTGTTGTATTGTTTTTTTTTTTCAAGGAGAGTTTCACCTACCTGTCAAATTGGAACTGACCCTTTTAAAGCTGTCATGGTGCATCAGGTAAACCTAACAGGTCCCTCAGTGGATAACACAAAGCACTCCTCTGTCGAGCTAGTGTTGTGAAGGAGCAGCAAGTGTGTATTTAGGATCATTTAATGCTTCTTAACTAAGTACAGTTTCTTAATGTGCATCTGATAATTAAGATGTGTTTCTTCTTCCTTGTTTTTAAATCCTGGATTTAATTCCTGTTTTGCAAACATAATTTGGAGAGTCTTCCCCCCTCCCCCCATTAAAACACTAACCTAAAAATAGAGATATTCTCCAAGATAGTGATCGCTTCAGCTTGTGAAGCATCTTCTGTTCTTGCATGCTCTGCCTTCAGAATTACCTGTGAAGGGATATTCTCCAACACATGTATGGTCCAGTACCTTTTGGAAAACCATTGGCTTGCATGAAGCAGGGCATTTGGCTTGTTCCACTCCTTCCCCTCACAAAAAGCACCAAAAAGAACAGTATCATGCCCAGCTCCCAGTTTGGCTTCTGTTTTTCCTTGTGATATAAATCACTGGGGGAGGGAGATACCAACTTATTTACAGTGGTAGCTGGAGGAAGCAAGCTTGATAGAGAAATACCTCTAATGTGTGGGTATTTCCAGCTTTCTCTATGTAGTATGCTTTATAATTTTTAAAGATTAAGTTGCCTTTTGTCTGATCAGAGCATTCACGTTTTAAAGGACACTTACTGCAACTATTTCCTTACCGATGCAAAATGAAAGCAAGGTGAAGCTGAGCACGGAAAATACATGAAAGGAAGATGATAATTCTGCAGCAAGTGGCTTAATGTCTGTAGTGTGCTCACATGGATATTCTTACTAGAGTTGTATAAACTTAAGCATAAATGCAACAAATAAGTGTCTGTATGTTTTCCTATACTTACAGAAGTGAGTTCTTGAGACTTTTTTAGTAATTTCTGAAAAGCCATTCTCTTCCATCATCCCACCTTTTAGCAACTATTGGAGAAGACATCAAAATATCAATATCAAAAATAAAGTACTCTAAAATTGTTTGGGGTATGTGGCTTCCTTCTGTTTGGGAAGATAGGAAGGGACCCTTTAAAAAGCAAACAAGCAAAAAATAAAACTTTAGCCACAACTTTCTTTTAGCTGTTGCAGTTGGCTTCCTCATGCACTTAGTAATTCTTGGCCTTACGAATGTTCTAGGAGGGTTGGAGTTTCTCCTCAGTGCTGGGATCTGTAGTTCTTTGCAGTCATTTCACTTGTGAGAATGCTGGCATATATAGTTGCATTGAAATAAACACTTTATTATGCATGTCAGGCTTCTGCTTGATGAGTTTAAATAGTTATTGTGACCCCAAAAGGAAAATACATATTTTTCCTTGCTGTGATGTGTGTGGAACATGCAGTCAAAAGTAGTATTTGCTTGATAAGACATCTTAAATAAGACTTTTTATAAACAAAGAACTTTTTACAAGGACTACACTGGAAAAATGAAATATTGAGCTATGCTCTTCTCCCCAGTACAGCTGTAAAGCTCTTTGCATTGTATGAGTTGTCCCAGCTAGTATATAGCAGTAGCACCTATATCTGTGACGTACTGCCTGTTGCACACATCCAGTTATTCTGTGCATGTGTCTGACCAAAACAAAAACATTAAGTAACTTACATATCATCAGTTTCAGTCATAAAATGGCTTCATATTGTTTACTTAAATTACTGATTTATGCAATATATGCACTGATAAATTTGAAGCAGTTAGAATAATCCATTTTAAGTGTTCTTAGTGAAAATTCCTGGGGTGCATGGGGGCCTCAATTGCAAAATTGTGTATCTGGGACAATATATATGAAAGAATCAGGCTAAAAATAAGCAGTTACTAATTCCTTTAGGAAACATTTCAGCTCGCAATCTGTATAAATCTGATCTGCAGACTTAAATATGGCAAATGTCTGCTGAAAATGGTTTTAAGTCTGTTCCTTCCTGGACTTCTCATCTGTTTAAACCAAGACCCTGACTCCCTTTTTTTTTTCTTAGACCAGTTGCCTGCTGTTGTACAGTGCTGAGACTGAGTCTTCTCTGCTTAAGGCTTGGCTAATGAATGCATGGCTGCAAAATGAAGAGCAGTGCTGCCCTTCTGGGTCTGTGGCACCCTGGTCAATAGTGGGAATGCTGATAGGAAGCCTTATGTTGGAAGGAAAATGAGATTCTCCTACTGGCAGAGAGATGATATGGGTCTCAGGAGCCACAGTGTTGTGCACAAGTGGTTTGACAGCAGTACTTGATTATTAGCCAGTAATTAATATAAGCAGTTCACCTTATATAAGCTGGAGTTCTGTGCACTGACTGCGTCTAGTGCAAGCTATTAGTATCTTCATGCTGTGTTGCAGCTTTGGGGCTTTTTTCTTTGTTTTCTCTTGTGTGTGTTGTATTGGGTTTTTGTTGTTGTGCTTTTTTTTTTTTACATTAGTGCTCAGGCATACCAGTTACCAAAAAGGGTGATGGAGGTATTTTTCATGCCTTTATTTTGTAAGATTGGAAAGGATGGTTCTGTTCATCTGCTTTTGACTTCTATACCCAGAAATCTTTACCTCTGTATTTTAAAGCTTTTCTGATTATGGAGGGACTTCTCTAAAAGGCGGAAAGCAAGAAAGCAAGAGCTTGGTTGTCCCCCACCCCTCCCATATGCTTCCATACATGACACTTTGTACACAAGGATAATTCCTCAATACCTTTGTCCCTCTCTAGGCTCTGCTCTTGCTGTACTTCTACTGAGGAGCTTCCTCCAAAGCTGCATCTTTAATGAAAAGAGAGGCAAATAGATAGCTTGATCATTTGCCTAGGGAGTAACCTGTTCGATTAAGAGGAAGAGGTCAGATTTTCAGTTAGTGCAACAGCCTGTGTGTTTATGAACTGTTGACTTACCTATATTCTCTTCCAGCTGAATCTTCTCTATTCCCCTACAAAGGGATTCCATGTTCCCCTTGTCCCTAAACTGTACTGCTTCAGATTTTGGAGTCATCAAATACTTGAAATGAAAATACAAGCTAGTGCTTCTGTATCTTATCCCACAACTGTAAATTCATCAGTATTTGAAAGCAG
Source organism: Fulmarus glacialis (assembly GCF_000690835.1). Classification (NCBI taxonomy): domain Eukaryota; kingdom Metazoa; phylum Chordata; class Aves; order Procellariiformes; family Procellariidae; genus Fulmarus; species Fulmarus glacialis. The sequence continues at coordinate 1,629 of NW_009211661.1, read as the reverse complement.
ACATGTATTTAGCCCATCTGCAAAGAACTTTTTAGACTAAATTTGATAGCATAGAGATAATGCTAATGCTTGTAACTAATCATATCTTTGACCACAAATGCACTGTCATCTCTTTGCAAACATGTGTTTCCCAGATGAATCTTGTTTCTATATAAATTCTTCTGAAGCCATGTGTGCCATGCATGATCGATGTAAAGGCACTGTCTCTCTGTTCAGAGTGGTTCACAAGTAACAAACTACTGCCATACACTTGTTTCCTGTAATAGTCTGGGTTTGTAAACAAAATAGTGTTCTCGTTTGAATGTGTAGTTTGTCAATAATCCACATGGACCCTGTCTACAAGGATATGTCAATTGGTTTGAATTTATTGACTTTCAATGAACTACTCTACAGTCTGGATGATAAAGTTGTGGGGGTTGGGGGGTTTTGATTTGATTGGGTTTTTGGTTTTGTTGTTTTTTTTTTTTTAATTCACATATAAATTACTCACGTGGAAACTGAATTTATTCCAGTGCTGGTATCTTGCAGTGATAGGAGTTGGCGAACAAATAATGTTCAGCTACCACTTTATATATTAAAAAAAACCAAACAACAAAACAAACACCACTACTCCTTCCCCCCTCCTGCCCAAAAAAACCCAAAAAAACCCAAAAAAAACCCCCACCAAAACCCAAACCCAACTAGATAAACCAATCTGGCAGTGATTTAAGAGAGCCAAATTTATCAAATCCATGCTTTTGTGTCCTTGGATTTTTCATCCCCTCTTTTTTTTTTTAAGGGGTTGAGGCATATAACTTAAGAGTCAGTGGAAATGTCTGCTTGTGTAACATAAGTACAGTGTGTGGACCAGCTGTGCTTATTGTCATCACACAGCATGGCTCAGAGGAATGATAGGTGAGAGTAGACTAGTTTGTATACTTTAAAGAAAGATTTAAGCCTTTCTAATCTTTTGTACATCATCAAATACATGTACCAAAGTATCTCATTCAAAGAGATGCTATAAAAAAAAAGGGGGGAGTGGGGGAAGCAGCTTCTTAAAAAGAAAGTAACCAGACAATTCTGAAGACCTAAATCTCTCAAGGTGACGTGGAGCGTGGTGAAGGACATGGAGATAAGTACATAAAGATTGTATCTGAAGCAGAGTGCCAGTGTGTGCCATCTAGCAAGAGAATTACAAAAGCGCAGAAGAAAGCTGAAGAGGATGAAGGAGACAACTGGAAGCAAGAGAACTGCCTTCAAAACAAAAGCAGCAGATGGAATGTTCAAATGAGAATCATGAGTCTAGTAATCTAAATGTAGAAACACACTGAAAAGTTTGTGGTTAACAAAAGGCATCAAAACTGATAATACGGATCAGAAGGTCTCCAGACTGCCTATAGGAACTCCTGCTGATCAGGATGTAAACCGAACACATGTAGTAGATACAGCCTTTGCAGAGAAATTACATTATTTGTCTTTGTTCAGTGGGGAGGGAACTGGGGGTATTCCAGTTTCTGAATGCTTCTTTGCAAGGGACTCTTAACTGGTGCGTCTAACACAGTAGAGATGGGAGAAGAGTTTGTGGAAGTAGCTGACAACATGGTCAGTAACCGCTACTGCTTGTGGCGGCCGGTCACGAGCGGTGTTCCC
>NW_009211660.1:0-83035 GCF_000690835.1 Fulmarus glacialis | reverse complement strand
TATATGTGTATATATATATATATACTTCCGATGAGCATGTAGGGTTGACTAAGTAGAGCAGCCTTCCATTTCTTCTTCCATGGGGTGTGTTGTATTCCTATTTAGAGACCACTGGTGTAGAAATAATGCTGGAGGAGCAAGAACTGAAAACAAACATACAGACCACATTTTCTGCCATCTGCTGTCCTGGTCTTACAGGTTTGCTTAGTAACCTAAGGAAGGTCCATTCCAGTTCAAGGGTGGTCCCTTTAGAGGTTTAGCACTTCCAAGGGTTTCTATGTTACCCTCCAGCTTTCATCCTGTTGTATCAAAAAAAATTTCAGGAAGAGGTGAAGAGAGGAAGGCATGGCGAGGATGTTCATGAGATTCAGCAAGCTTCTGGGTTTGACCCTTCCAGGCTGTTCGCAGCTCAGACGGTAGCACCTCAAGGCTGCCTAAATATTGGAAAAGGACAGGCAGCCTGGAGCTACAAAACATGAAGGGGCTGCCAAAGCAAGCTCTTCCCCTGGTGCTCAAGCAGGAACGGGGCATGGAACAAATTCTCTGCGACTCAGAGTCTCCCTGCCACTCATGCAGGGCTATGCAAAAATCAAGGCTTTGACCAACATAGACACTTTGGACACTTGACCAGTATGCCAGAGAATGCAAAAAAAGGCAGGATTGTCATAGGCAACAGCACACAATACAGATTATCTCTAGCTACTTCTCTAATAAAAATGACCTGAAATCTGTTAATGTAATGTTTCCTGTAGCACTGAGAAATAAATTATTTTGTTAGGTAGCACATGTGCCTGTACAGATTCTTATGTGCTAGAACTTGTCTCTCATCCAAAAGGTTTTGCCAATGTCTTTTTTTATGGTATTTGTTTGGCAGTACAAGAGAAAACAACCCTCTACCAAACTGAAATACCATTTTCACAAACTTGCTCAAGTTGCAAGTATCCTAACGGTCTGGAAATTTCTCCATGAGTGTGTGAGAGGAAGGAGGTTACAAATGGAATTTTATTAAGTCCTAATTCATGCTTTTGTAGCTCCGTATTTGGAAGGGAAAAGTGAGCTATGCAAGATTTCCAGAGGCAAGAAAGACACAGGTTTTTAATACAAAAGTCTGCTCTTACAGGAATAAAAAGAAAAACCTTTATAGAGTTCATCAAGCTTTATAAATTCACTTAGCCATCCACAGCATTTGTGATCTATCACTGTATGTGGAGAGGGAGAAAAAGATTTTCCAATAACATTAATGGTACTAGACACGTTTGGATCATGATAACTCTACCTACTTATACCATCTGGACTGTTGCATCTTTTCTTCTTCTTCAGTTATTAATCTTACAAATAAAGGATTTTATTTGTTAATGCTTTTTTCCAAACAGGCAAATCTAGTCTAATTTATTTTGATAAAGTAGGATAATTTAGATCTGTTACAAAAGTGAAAAAATAAAACATATCTTTTATATATAAATTAACAGGGGTTCTTTTCCAGAGATCATATACAAAATCAAGGTAAATAAATGCTGAATGGATATAACAAATATTCATACTAATACCTCAAACATCGTCACAGGATCTCAAAACAACATACTCTTTTCAGCAGATCCTGAGATGACCAGAAGTTTCTTTAAAATGAAAGAAACTACATAAACACTCACTTCCATAGGTTGGTAAATCGAAACAAACTGGTTAGAATGATCCAAGGGTTTAAACTAAGATATCACACCTCTGAGTGTCAAAGACACTAAACCTTAAACATTGCCAGTCCTTTTCTGAAAATCAGATCCCAAAGGCACTGAGACACATCCCACACAAATCAGATGGGAACGATGTAAGAGAACAGTCCTCTTCGCTTACCACCACACAGTTGCGGGCTATCATTCCCTGGGCCAAGACCTAATTAAAGAGTCCTCGGTAAAATACTCACTGCAGAAGTGACTGCTCTGGAGTGAAAGGGCTACTGCCCTTAGAGCTGCTTGTTCGCACACTTCTGCAGAAGGTTACCACCAGCACGGGAGAAGCGGCAGGGCAGCAGGGCAGAGCTCCTCCGCTGCTCCTCCGCACCTCCCTCAGCGCAAAGACGGAGCAATTACCACCACCTCTGTAGCACACGACAGAAGAAACTCCAGCCTGCCAAGTTTTTGAAACAAAATAGCAAGAACCACAACTTAAGGTACAGCAACCAAAGAGCGTTACTTTTAATACCAAGAAAAAAAAATAATTTCCGTGCTGGGTGAGTCAAGCCTTTATTGCTAAACCAGCTTAAATTAAAACAACTGGCAAACTGCTATACTCCGTAACCAATGAAAGCACAAAAATCAGTTTCACAAATTATTTCTTAGCATTCCAGTTGTAGCAAGCAGGAGATTCAGAAAAGCTTGTTTTAATTAAAAACTTTATTTTTCATTACAATTCACAGTTTATACATGGCAAGACGAACCCTCGCCATGTGGACATTCAGAACACTGTGCTGGGGAGACAAGGGTCTTTGTTATAAGAGCATTGCTCGGTGCTGTGTCATGGAACTTCCTTAGCTTTAAAAGCGTACTCTCTGTAAATGTTAATTGACTGATATTTACACTGAATTGACTGAATTTACATATTAACTTATATTTATTAGAAAACAAGCTAAGCATCCAAAAAACATTAACATTCATATCTTGCATGTTATCTAATGGTCAGAGATGCTGTAAGATTTGCCACTCGAATCATGCCCAATCAGCAAAGTCCTATTCTTTTTTAAGTTACACAGAGCCTAAGTTATTCTTTAAGGCCTGTTCTAGTCATTTTATGTACAGCCAGGTTACAATAGACTAACACAAGAAAAAAATGCAAAATTATCCATTCCATCCTGCATTTCTTCTGAATCTCATGTACACCTATAAGCAAAACAGAAGATACAAAATTAAAGTTAACGTGTTTTCTTAAAACCAATAACGAAACCCCATAGTCACGTTTAGATCTGCTTCTCGTCAGCCTATCCTGTCTGAACAACCGTCAGTATTCAGATTGTGCTATTTATCAGCTCTTCTTCATGCCTGCACTTATATTCAGAGCCATCTCTGTTTGAAATGTAGAAAGTCACAGTGATACCAGTTTCAGTTGCATTCCCACGTTAGTCACAGCTCCGGCAGAGGCAGCCACTGTACAGCGTGACATTCAGGAAAGCACTCCAGCAGGATTCCTGGGTAAAATATCATATGGCGCCTGGTGTGACTTGACTTAAAGAGGAAGTTAAGAATCCTTTTCATAGAGCAAATATCTGGCAGAAGGTTTATGCTTATTAAAAATCGCTGTATTTTTCTGCATTGTTTTCTGGATGTGGTTATTAGAATACAGCACTTAAAAGGCTCTCCTGCCTCTCCTCGAAATAGTAATTTTTATTTGCTCTTGCCATCTACCAAATAATTTAGTGATAGACAAACTGCAGATTTTTTGGTACATCTGACGCAGAGAAAAAAACAACTGCTGAACACTGCTTGAAAAAATAAGACCCGAAGAGGGTCTGCAAATTCTACAAGTCAGTGCGAACAAGTATCAGCTGGACCTGAGTAAAACAAAATGCTTCTGGGGGACATGTTTGCAACTTCTGAAACTGCAGTGCCTTTAAATTTAGAGCTAAGAACATCATTTGATGATTGTTGAGTTTTGGCATTCATTCATGCTGGTTGGTATCTTCACGACAGACACCTTTAAAACACCATAGTTTCAAGAAGAATGAAAGCTCAAATGAAATACACTTCTCATGCAAAACAAAAAAAACAAACGAACAAAAAACCATACAGGAACTGTAGAGGTTCTGGTTCTTCAAAAGATAAGGCACTGACAAAAATTTCTTAGGTAAAAGGCTGCATAAGAATTTCTTGCCATTTACAAATGTGTTGTAGTCCAGAAATGGTCCATTCCTAGGCTCAGTAAGGTAGACCCTGAAATTTTAAGGACTGATCCCTCAAAGCTACATTGTTACCATAAACAAGTGTGATTCATTCTTGAGGCCGTATGGCACATTAGGAGACGTGAAAAACAGTCTGGGCAGATAAAGGCAGAAGATGTTGCTTGTTCCAGCATCTTTCGATAAAAGAAGTGCCATTCATCTTTGTGTCTTTGAAGAGATGCGATGGTAACTCTGGACTGTAGTTTCTGTGGAACTCATGCACACACATAAAATGCCATTAGCATTGATCATCAACAGGGCGGAGAATAAAAGGTATATGGCTAGTCTAAGCCAAGAGCTTCTCAAGGACTGGGATCCAAAGTCACGGCTACTTAATGTTTTCAATAACGGCTATCTCTTCTGCTGCACAGTGTGGTGTCAAACCATTCATGTAAATGCTGTCCGTCTTTGTTAGAGCTGGCAAGATGTCCTTCTCACTGGTGAGGTGGTTGACTGACAGGGTTCTCTTGCAGGGAGTCAGGTCTTGATTATGATTGACGGCGAGTTCTGCGGAGAGCTTCCTTTTGATAGAGGTAGCCCGCTGGAACTTGTCATAGATCTCCACGCTCAGGCGCCTTCGAGTTTCTTTGAACTCCGCGGTGACATTGGCTGTCCACTCCGCAGCATGGGCTCTGAATTCCCCTACCTGCAGCAAAAATGGGGAAAAAAAGGAAGCATTATGGGGCCGAGGACTTTAGACACTGTTTAGACTCAAGAGCCTAGTGAGAGAGCAATGCTCTTTGGGCTGGCAAACAGCTGCTGCGGGCACAGATTTCTTATGCTGCAGACTCACTCTTTTATTGATAGCAACTAAACAAGAAAAAACGTTGCACTAGGTAAGAGTTAGCAATGATTCTAAAAACACAATAAAAATCTTTTCTGGTAAATTTTCTTTAATTATAGGCAGTCAACAATACGGGGAAGCTGCAGCGCGCTGACAGCTGCACAGTACCCAGCTGGTCAGGGGATGCTGAAATCCCAGCAATCCAGGCTGTGGTGTGCATCGTTACTAGGGTGCAGGGTTATTTATGAGCACTTTTACTGTCTCTGGAAAGATCCCTGGGAGACTTGGCAAGGAATTTTCTAAATTTAGACAGAAAAGCTTTTTTAAAGGAAAACATCAGCTGCTTGTATTCTCTCTTTTTTGTGCTTGCTCAAATGTAGCACCAATACAGCAGCAGTTTCAGTCATGTCAGCAACACGGCTGCTTAGCACCCTGACTCCGCCGAAGTGACATACTAAAAACCAGCAGGCAGACAATAGCAGAGTGGGACTCCGGGAGCTGTTACCGATCACATCCAAAGGAAACACAGCCTGCCAGTCACCGCACATGGCTGCTGTACAATTACCATACAGCTGGAAGGGGGTACTTCCCCTGCTGTGCCCAGATCTCCAGTCAGGTTGGCTGCGAGGTGCTAGTTTGTACCATCGCCACCATTTCACGAACATATGCATATCCCCTGCTGCCCGCTCAGTTCCTGTGCTCTAACTCTGTATGTCCTTATATTGACAGCCTTGGCAAAGGCTGATCCACTTTCACTAAAAACTACCATAGTTTTTACCCCTTAAGATTTCTTTCCACCATTTTAGGGTTTCAGTACTAGGAAAGCTGGGGCACCCCATGAGCCCAAGCTCTGAGGGTAGCGCTGAGGAGGGGGGAGGAAGGTAGCTGCTGGCACAGAATCCCAAGTTATCCTTATTTTTCCTCAGATATGGCATGAGGTAGGCTGAGCAGCTCACCCAGATAATAGTCTGAGGTGAACTATGGCCTTGTAATTCATACGCTATTTGTATTTTTGCTCTTGTATTTCAACCAAACCACTGTTACAATATTAAATAAGTTATATAGGTAATTAAAGAAGGCACCTTTTGAGGGGATTATCTCATAACTGCAAAGGAAATAGATTGTTTCTCTTTAAATCTCTGCTTTGTAGGCAGCTTAATAGTTGGAAGGCATAGCACAGGGAAGATAGACTGCTGATAAATATAACTACAAAGCAAAGTATTTCAGAAGAATTAACCCACTTAAATAAATTAGTCTAATTGGTACTGCTCAGTCCAGAATTTCAATCATTGGCAAGCAAGCTCAGACTTGTGAGCATAGAAATAAAAAAAACCAACAACACCTAACACAGAGAAATATGGGGGGTAAACCATCAGAGAAAAGTGGCCACAGGCTTATTCATGCTTTGCAGTGCAGTGGAAAACAGGAACATAACGAAGGTAAAAAATAATCAGCTCACCCAGGAATAACAGGGTTTCAGGAAAACTTTCCCCCTCCAGAAACAAAACAAAAAGATCTCTTTACCCAGGGGTCATTTTGTTACATTTGTCTCAGCTTCAGTGTATTACGCATATGACTGATGTGGACCCCATTACGTATATTTGCTAAAACAAGGATTATTATCTGTAATACACAGAGGACTCGCCCAGCTGAATGATTATTAGTATTTAAATTGTGCAATTAGGATCAGACACACTGCACTTCAGCTCTGAAAATAATGAAATCTGTAATGCTGAAACATTTCAGCTGCTACAATATTTTTATTTGTAGTAAACAAGTAATAAAAATACGATAAGTGGTATCAGTGCATGCCCTGGGGCATCTTTGTCTTCCTCTGAAGCTTTAGTAAGGGCAGGCTGCTCAGATTCTGGAGCATGCTTCTGTCCAGGGGAGCGAAGAGCCAGTATACGGGTTCCTATGTTACCCTACACATTTGTACCCTTCACCAGCTGCGTAAGCATTCACCAGACTAGTTATTTTGCTCAGGCACGCACTCTGGCATTGCAGATGGTCACGTTCAAGGGGTGTTATCAGACTGGTAGCTTTAAAATTGTGTCTTTGCAACCTACGAGAAGCTACAAGCATCTTGAACTGTCTCCCCATATGCTTTTAAACCTTCCTTTTACTAGTAGTTTCTGTTCCCACTCCTCTCATGTTTTCCCAGCAAAGAAAAAACAACTGGCCATGCTTCTGACGAAAGCAAGTCCATGTAACCCCTAGGATAGGCTCAGAATTCCCTTGCCAGCCCACCTCGCCGCATGCTGGTGATGGACCTGTCTTGCACAGGACAAGCTGCTATATTTTAACTCCTGTGCATGTAAGTTATTCAGGAGAATTTTTAAATTGTAGTTGTTAGGATATCTGATTACTAAATTCTAATTAGATTTCTTTTGGGAAGCAAGTTTATGCAACCAGCTGAATGACACAAAATATTTCAAAAGTAATAGGAAAAACATGTCACAGTGATAGCACCTGACTCAGCAACCAGCATATCATTAAATATGCTTTTGGAGATGGCTTATGTTCCAATTAAGGTGATGTGGAACATGGTGGCTTCAATCCTATCTTCCCATAGACCAGAGCTATGATGCTGCTTGGCACAATTTCAGTTTTATATTAAAATCATAGAAAAAAATTGAAAAATGCAGTGCTATTGCTAAGCAGAATTGAAATGCATTAGTAGTAAAACAGAGATAACTGGAACAGCATGAGAAACTAGAAGTTCAGTGTTGTGTGAACTGTGCACGCCCCAAATTACTGCTTTCAGCCCCTAGCTTTTGTGTGAACTGAAATGCACGCAAAAATGTTATCTTTTCAGAATAAAACTCTTAATTCCATTGCACTTATGGACTCAAGCACAAAAGGCTGTAGGAAAAGAAATGTGCAGTTTTTAACTGCCAGTGTACACAAGCAATTTGCTCTTATAATTTGATCCCTCCTTTATCCATAGGGACATTTCTGTATATGTTCAGGTTCTTTCTGTCCTTAGGGTATGACATCCTATCATACCACATTACAGCTCCTCTTCATCTGGGGGCTGACAGCCACAAAATGTCTTATGCAAAGTGATTGAAATGCCAGTTGCCTATGCTGCTCAAAAAAAATCTTCACATACCTACCTACTGTAACAATTGTTTACTTTTCTCCAATTTTCTTGCCTCATTACAGCACACAGCTGTGTAGACTCTGCAGTTGTCATAGTTGGGGGCAACCTGACACGAGGACGAGGCCTCTTTAGTCACAGAAATTATTGACAACATAAGGCTGAATGACACAAAATATTTCAAAAGTAATAGGAAAAACATGTCACAGTGACAGCACCTGACTCAGCCGTGCAAATAAGCAGCACTAATCTGGTGATGCTGCTCACTCCTAACCTTCGGGGAATAGAGATGCCACCAGTAATAGGGACACAGTCCCTACCCCAGCTCCAGGACTGACCTCCTCCACATCAAAATCCAAATTAGACTGCAAAGTGTTAGACATATTTCACAAGGAGTATCAACTTTAACCTATTAACATTGTACTTTGAACACCTACAGCTAATAACTTTATTAGGTATTTATGAAGAAATACCCTACTGCCTTATGAGTCCAGGGAAGACAGGTCTAAATGACGAATTGTCAAGAAATATGGTAATGGTAACACAACTAAATATTCCACACAGCTCATTTCACCATGAAAAACTAGATACTTTCCTATCAAATGAACAGCCAATTCCTTGCCCAGCACAGGCTGCCTGGCCTCCAGCTACCACTGCAGATGGGCCTGGATATCCTATACATTCTGCATCATATCTGACAGCCCCATGGGGATGTCTCAAATAGCACAGGTCATCTCTAGTAGCATCTCTAAATGTCTGTGTTAAGGTGTCTCTGTCTACCTGTGGTGGAAATGTCACATTTACTCTATATAACAAGGATATAGCCTCTGAACAATTTTGAAGCATGTCTACTGATTCCTGTTAAAGTCACTCTTGATCTTTTGGGGGTTTGTCTGTTTGTTTTTAACTATACATCAAAAAAATACTGCATGAACTTCCTGAATGACCAAACAGCTCCCAGGCTGTGCATATACGTTATCACCAGTATCATTTAAAGACAGACATACTGAATTTGACAGAACTAGGAAAAAACATGGACATTAAGCAACTGTTCCTTCACCTATTCCTGCCAAAACCCATCTAAATTAATAATGACCTAAAACTGGCTCTCAGCCAATATCACTGGCGAGACCAAAACTCTCTATTCATTTTCATCGCCACCATATTTTAGCTTTCTCACTGTCTAGCTGAGCTCCGTGCTTGGATAGAGGCCAGCAGCATAACCTGGAATGTAAGTATGTCCAAGGGGATGCTACTTGCTAAAAGAAAAAAAAAAACATTTTAAGATACTGAAGGCACCTGCTTCATTCTTCAGTACATTTACTCTAATTCCTTATACTTGTCAGGAGTTTGGGGATCTTTCTGGACACTCCGCTCACAACAGATATCCAAATAATTACACAAACAAAACTGCCCACCATGCAGGAAGACCACTCATCCTATTAAATGTGGTCTGGACAGCACAAGCCATGTAGCCATAACCTTTACATGAATAATCTCTACTTTGAATTAAGCCACATCAGTGTCTAACAGAAAAAACCACAGGCATAATTAAGGACATCCTTAAATTGACCAAAATGAATACACACGTCTAACTTAACTTCGCCCTTGCTCCTCTCTCTCAGGGAGATTCTTGAAAAATCCCAACATTACAGTATAACCAGTTGATCTCCTTCTACTTACAGAGTGGGAAGAAAGGTAGCCTGCTTGGATGGAACTCAGATATATGACATGAAAGTTATGATATACTTGGGAGGAGCTAAACCACTAAGTACCAAAAAAGAAAAAAATTAACATTATATATGCTATGCAAGAAAATTAAAATATCTATTTCTAAATAATGTGTGTAGCTTTTTCTTTCATAGCTGCACTTTATGTTGTTTCCTTTGGCATACAGGGCTTATACATTTTACAATGGCCATGTTAGCGCAAGCCAAAAAAAAAGAATTAAAGAACAAGCAGATGAGCTGGAGATATCTGACTGCATTTTGGGGGGGAGAGGGGCGGCAGAAAGGTGACCTTCCTTACAGATATTCTTAATGCTCTAGATGTTCCTCAGTATATAATTTCTAACATTTATCCCTAATGCATTCTCCAAAGTTTCGCAGCTTCATTTTGCCTCTCCAATGTACTTTTTCTGTTACTTAAAAATAACACATCTAATTAACCTCTCCATAATACGCTACTCAGAGACAACACTAGAAAGAGCATGTACATGTCACATTATCCAGGCAGCAGAGTAGAGTATATAACATTTTGTCTTAGCTTTCAAAAAACTCACCCAGCATTTGCAGAAATTGTTCTCAAAGTCCCACTTGAAAAACGAAATTAAAAAAATGTAGGTACAGAGAGGGTTGATGGGTTTAACAATGCAGCTGCGGGGTGGGTTGATTCCCTGCGTGGGTAGGAGGGTTTGCCTATCTGCCATCTCACTTTCCTGCAGTTCTGGGCAAGCATACACCACTTCTTCCCACCCGAGCTACTGCTGGCCCCAAATTTATGTTCACTACATCAGTTGTCTATAGGCTAGAGAAGACTGGAGTGCAGAATAGAAAAAGACAAGTTTCACAGACATTTTTATTGAAGCCTGTGCATTTTCTGTACATTAAGGGAATCTCATTTATAGTCCAACTAAATAAATTCCCATCCCGATTGTCTGGCTTTTAGTATTTCTGTAATTATAGCATTATTAGTAAGTACCCAAACCCCATTGTGCTGTAATTGCTGGACAGGTATTTAGAGAAGACTGTGCTCTACTTGTCTCTAAAGGTAAAGGAAAAGAGTAACAAAATGCAACATAGAAATACCACAGGCACTAATGAGATACCTATGCTGAGCTTTCCCAGGTGTTTAACCGTTATCTTCTATTCCTTCATTCTGGCAGGACCTCAGCTCTGTAGCAGAGAACCCTTCTACACCAGGTCTTTAAGCTACCAGACTTCAATTTCAAAGTGAATGGCACAAATAAAGCAGTAAGTGATCTCTTTTTTGGTTCCCCTGACTGGTATACATGTCCCTCTGTTTTTCAGGCAAATATTAGAGGGGAAAAGATTCTACTTTGTGAAATTGCTATCTTCTGGAGTAACATTTAAATTACATAGACAGTTGTATTTTTATAGCCATGGTGGTCAGAAATGTTTTGGGAACAATGCTCTCCCACTGGAAATTGGACTATTCAGTCCTGTAATAAGTAATGTTTGAGAGTTCATTCTGGTGAGCAATGATTGTTTAGTTTCACCCACATAACTTCCATGAGCGCATCTGATGCCTTGGATGAAATAAACCACATTCTCCAATGGGAATGCAGAGAGCCCATGAATTTTGATTATTTTTTTGTGGAGGAACATCTACGGTGGCAACTGTGGGAATATGTTTTGTGGAGATGTGACAGATGGCAGATGCAGAAACGGCCCGTTTGCTCTATCATGGTCTGATTCAACAAAATAAAAACAGGTAGCCTACCAAAAAAAAAAAAATCATGTCTACAAAACCAGAACTAGATATACTAACAGTCACCACATTTATTTTTTACCTCTTTTTCCAGAAATATGAACACTCCTATGTTAGGTACCTCCTCAGAACTATTATTGAATATTGCCCATCAGACACCTCTTTGCACAGAGCTGCATGTGTGTGGGTCTCAATACTGTACACAAGTTATTGGCCTGATTATGTCAGTCCCTAATGTTCTGCTTTATTAATAACTTCCAAAGATAAAAAAAGATGCTGACATTTTCCTATCAAAATCAGCTGTTCTATTTAGTTGTTTCATTTCCCTCAGACAGCCACCCAACCCCTCTTTCAACCTGATGAGGGTGAATGACATCCACCCGTATTAACCACAAGAAGCTACTTAGGTTTACATGAAGCTCTACCAGCTGAGCCTAAGGTGATTCAGGAGAACAGCATGTATTCCCTGTCTGCGCTATACAGCCACTGACTTTGCTGCAGCCAGAAATAACAAACCTTTTAAGAATTATACTAGAAGCATAATGAAACCCAAACCACAGGCAGTTGAAAGACTGTCTCAACTTTCTCCCACAGGAAAGAGACGACGACTGTTTCATAAACTTATTGGATGTTTTTAGCTTATAAAGATATGCTAAAGAAAACACAAAAAAAGACTTTTAATTTTGACTTGGTCCTGAGTAACTACATGGTCAAGTCCCAGGAAAAACTATTTCTTAACTTTCTAATGTCAATATCTGGAGTGATATTTGTGTGAAATATTAAAGCTCCACTTCAGTCGTTCAACACTAGTATTACAACTGCACTCATCCCTTGCAAAGGAAAGTATTCCATAGTTTCTTCAGTCCTTTTTATCCATGACTGCAAAGCAGTTTCCTCACTGTCAACACAACGTCTTGAAAATGCAAGGGTATTCTGCTGAACTGGCTTTGTCTGGGGACTTGTCCACAAGACAGCTATCAAATGCATACACACTCAGTGTTTCTAACGTGTTTTAGCGTCTTTTCCTAACAATATCCAAGCACTGAGATTAACTTAAAAAAGTAAAGTTTCCAGGAATGTTAATCATGAAGACGTGAGCTGAACAGCTTCCAGATTAAATATCACTCTGTCAATAGACTTAAATCACAGATGTATTTGTCACAATAACCTAGAGGATCAATTACATCTTGTCTCCAAAAATCAAGATTTCCTAATGTAAGCCATGATAATGTACATTCAGGGAATCTTCACAGGTAATTAACTCCAAGAAATGCCACTGCTATAACTGAGCTCTCTTTAATCAATTCCTCTTATTATGAAGTATAAGTCACTTGCTCCAGTTTTATTTTTGCAAATTGAATAGCTCTCGCCATCACTACTTGGTTGCACGCAGCCGGCGCTGGAGGCGTTTCCATCTCCCCTGAACCTCGGGACGGTGCGGCCGGGGGAGCACCGTGGGAGAGCAGGGCCGGGCGTAGGGGCTAACTGAGCTCTCTTTAATCAATTCCTCTTATTATGAAGTATAAGTCACTTGCTCCAGTTTTATTTTTGCAAATTGAATAGCTCTCGCCATCACTACTTGGTTGCACGCAGCCGGCGCTGGAGGCGTTTCCATCTCCCCTGAACCTCGGGACGGTGCGGCCGGGGGAGCACCGTGGGAGAGCAGGGCCGGGCGTAGGGGCTGGCAGGCGCGGCGCCGGCAGTGCCAAACCCCTGCCCCCGGCGGGGGCAGGAGCGACGCGCTGCCAACCCCCTGCCCTCGGCGGGCACAGCACGCCGTGCTGCTCGTGGAAGTGCATTTAGGCAGCACGTCTCTTGTAATCAGCACCACGCCAGCATCACTTCGGGACCTGGTGCTTAATATGCAATAACAAAACAGCCCTCTCTAAAGGGCTTTAATATGCCCAGCTGAGAGGCGTGATATAAACACAAACGATATAAATATAAACCACACCAAAATGATAACAGTGTAGATGTCACCTTAGTGCGTGTGTGTTGAACCTGAAGTTAGGCAGGCATCACATGACCAAAGCTACGAGGAATGACATCTCAAAAAAAGTGTCAAAAACCATCAGCAGATTAGTTTTCCTGGGACTTTCAGAACAACATGTTCTTTTGTATTCATTATTGCACATAGTACTACAGTGTACTCATAAAAGTGTGATCGATACAGGAACTCAGTATTACGGCCTGTTGCTAGGGCAGGACCGAGACCACCACCAGGACGGCTTATACTCAGTCTCTTGAGAAGGGAAGAGATCAAATTGCATTCAAAACCAGGTCAGCCATTTCTACCCTCTCCTTACACCAATACCACTCTTTATACATCTCCAAGACTTTATGGAAGGACTGTACTCCCATCTTTCATTTTTGGGGTGGTTTTTTTTGTTGTCCTGTCGCTAGTCAAATTTGACCGGAGACCTATGGCTGTATTTACTGTAGAAAGATTTTATATTTTTCCCCATCTCATAGAAATTATTACAAACAATCACCTTTTTGAATGTGGCTATTCTTTCTCAAATACACTTTTCTGTACATCTTGGATGGACTGGAAAAAACTCTTAATGCTAGGCGGACTTCTCTTCAGATGGCTCTTTTGCCATTTTTGTAGCTCTCTACATTCTTTCTGAAGTTTAGACCACAGATCTAGGGACTGTTTAATGGTAATATATCTTTTAATAACATCTGCAGCAGTAACACCACTTTCCTACAGGAATTCAATCTTTCCCTGCTTGCACATCCTAGAATTGTGTCACCCCTATTAATCACTGCCTTGCAGGACTTCACATGCAATTGCTTCCCCACTATGACCATCTCCCACAAATATTTCTGATTCAGTGCTTTCTAGGAACAGATTTCCGTCAAGTCTGACCTACTGATTGAACTTGTGGATATACAATTCTGAAAACTACTGCAATTGGGTGGGGGGTTTTTTTTGTAAGAAAAGGAAAAGCCCAAACAGTTGTTTTCTTCAACAGAAGCTGATCCGTCTCACTTAAAACAATGCACAATGGATCAGCAATTGGCTCACACCTTTGTAAAAAGCCAGGCTGAAGAGTTATTCTTATCGCCTTCATTTCTAAGTGAACCAATTTTGTTTCTTAAAACAACGAGAGCCAGGTTAAGAGCTCACCACCACTGAAAGAACTTCTCCTTCCTCCTCCTTGGTCACACACCCTCACTGAACAGCCTCTGAGGTCTATCTGTTTGCCTGGTATGCCAGTTCAACTCACTAAAACCTTGCAAAACTGTTTCTCATTTGAGTCTGCTCATTTTTTCATCTTTTCATGCACACAGGCTACATTTAGGGTCCCTCCTTGGGGAATATGAGAGATGGGTTAAAGTTCTCTTTAGGCTGGGACCCTTATGCTGGGTGAGCACCTTTAGCCTGAAGCTAGTAAAATGAAAAGACAACAAATATTATAGGGAGTGTGATAATCTCCATGGCATCAACATGACAAGCCTAATTCTGTTTTGATGGACATGAGTGACAGCTCTGCCACAAGAAGATTAAGCTGAATGATGATTCAGATGAGTCAATTTTTTTTAATTTGTTTATAAATATCAAAGATAACAACTGTCTCTTGAATTTTCACAAGAAGTGAATGTGCTATTTCTCATGAAATTTTAGGCTTGGTCTTTAAAGCTGGATCCATATTGTTCAATTCAAAAGAAAGACACCCAGCATGAAAAATCACTTGTCCAAACTGAGCTGATGTCTAACATGAGTCAGTCACTTGGACTCTTGATATACAGCGAAGAGATCGGGCTCTTCCAGGACGCAATTCATCTCATATGGTAGATGCCTTAAAAAATTCAAATAATTCATTTCCTTCCACTGACTATAAAGGTGTCCTGGTTTCAGCTGGCATGAGTTAATTTTCTTTCTAGTAGTTGGTACAGTGCTGTGTTTTGGATTTAGGATGAGAATAATGTTGATAACACAGGGATGTTTTCGTTACTGCTGAGCAGTGCTTGCACAGAGTCAAGGCCTTTTCTGCTTCTCACCCCACCCCACCAGCGAGCAGGCTGGGGGTGCACGAGAAGCTGGAAAGGGACACAGCTGGGGCAGCTGACCCCAACTGACCAAAGGGATATTCCATACCATATGATGTCATGCCCAGCATATAAGCGGGGGGAAGAAGAAGGAAGGGGGGGGGATGTTCGGAGTGATGGCATTTGTCTCCCCAAGTAACCGTTACGTGTGATGGAGCCCTACTTGCCTGGAGATGGCTGAAGACCTGCCTGCCGATGGGAAGGAGTGAATGAATTCCTTGTTTTGCTTTGCTTGCATGCGCGGCTTTTGCTTTACTTATTAAACTGTCTTTATCTCAACCCACAAGTTTTCTCACTTTTACCCTTCTGATTCTCTCCCACATCCCACCAGGGGGGAGTGAGCGAGCGGCTGTGTGGGGCTTAGTTGCCGGCTGGGGTTAAACCACGACAAAAGGGAATGTAGATGACTATGTCAGATATTGATATCTACACTGGAGATGAATCCCATCTTCATTGACTTGAATTGAGTCTGGACTAGAGCTTAACAAAGAATATCATGAGGCCAAGGGATATAAGCACTTAATTTTAAAAACATGAATTTGAAATTTATAGCCCATATAACTAAGATTCTTGGCTGAGTAAGCATTTTTGCTGGAAACGCTGAAATTCAGAAGCTACTGCATACTGAAGTAAAAGAAAAATATGACAAGGAAAAAAAACCTAGTGAAATTTTACCTTTCAAAGAAACTAAAATCAGAAGACTTTAGAAGTGCTCTGAGTAATCAGAGTATAGAGAATAATGAAAAGGAGGGAGTTTAAGGCAAGCTAGTACAGCTGAAGCTGAACTTCAGAGACAGATCGCCTACTTAAGATTACAGCACACAGCATGTTCCAGTGACTTTCTGACACTTCATCTATCTTACTGTATGAACGGCTTCCAGCAGCAGATCTGTCCTAAAACTCCCACTTCTGTCTTTACTTGTCTTTCACTTCCCTCCCCATTTGATGCATTCAAAACTCTCAAGAGTATTTCAGGAGACAAAAGCCACCTGAGCAACTGACAGACATTCTGGTTATCTGTATTTTAATAACAAAATACAGCATTATTGTGGATCAGTGCATATCTGATCAGATTTTTTTGTCCCAGTTCCACTTGCATATGGCAAACTTTCCTGGTAGCATCCTGAAAAAAATAGATGTTTTATTTTGTTGAAACAGTGAAATGCATTATTACTGCAGTCTTATGTAAACTGCTTTTAAGACCAATGCAACTGCATTAAGAAAAATGTGAACAGGACTATAGATATTAGGTGATACTCATTATCAGCATGCCCACTTCCTAGAATATGGAGGTTTCCTTTCACAATATACACCCTAAATATGCTACGATAAACTATTTTTTTACTTTAGACTATAGGAAAAGGCAAAAAGGCGATTATTACAGCTGCCTATCAAAAGAGATATTAAATACCTCAGCCGATATATAGTTTTGGTTGTTGAGGGGAAGCAAAGAGAGGGGCTTTTCAACACTTGCAATCCCTCTGTCTTCATCCTGGACTCTGGTACAATTCACTAGACTTGGCTGCTATCAGCCCTCAGCCTCAGACCACTGAAACCAACACAGCTGATCACTACGGAATGATCTGCTCCCTCCTGTATCTAAAACACGGCAGACTACTACTATTTTTTTCATGAAAGGTATGATACAAATCCTACACAAAATCTTGTTTACTTGTAGGTGTTGATACGCACAGTGATTAAGTTTTGTGAAGGAAGATTTTCAGTGTCTTATATTGCCCAGGAAATGTATTAAACTGTTTCAGTTTTCAGAGTGCATTAATTATGGTCCTATAGATTTTATCATAGCCTCTGTCTCGCAGTAGATTTCAGTATATAACATTGTTTCTAACTTCAAAGGCTACCTTTAGGTATAATGAGCTATTTCCCCAAGGACTGACAGAATGTTTCCTTAAAAGACAGTTAAAAAACATACTTAGAACTAGGATTTTTCCATTGCACTCATTTCTACTATTTGAACTCCAGATAGGTTCTTCCACTATGTTCTGCATCCATAGAAGCTGGAACAGACCATCGTAAATTTAGGTTTAACTGAAAAAACAGACAATACAAGAAATTCAGAGTCTCCTCTGGCTTCTGCTGGCATAGAGGAGATTTGATGACTACATTTCCACTAAACTCCCTCAGCTTCTTCACTCAAATTTTCCTAGGCAGATAGTAAGGATGAGCTAAGAGCAGCAGTTTTTATCATAAAATGCTATCTGTAAAGTGAATATTTGTACAACGCTTCTGTTCAAGCACAGCCAATCTTATAAAAAAATGCAATATCTTTATATAACTTTCTTCCTACAAAGTATCATTAGGATAGAATACAGAAATAATTTTTCTTATTTTCTAACTAGCACACAACTTGTGCTATGACACAATTTAGTTCTCAAACTGGTCTCCATCATTTTTAAAACGGTAGCATTTTTAAACTGCTAAAACATTTTCTCTCTGTCATGAATTCTCAGACATGCCTGAGCAGTGGGTTAAAAAGTGGGGGGGAGATTTCTGAACATCAGAGATATGATTAATTGAACAAATGGTACCAATTATGTTATGTCTGTCTTTAATCTAACCTAACACACGTGAGACACTTTTATACAGCAAAATCCTGAATACCTGCAGCAGCCAAGAGAATTTGGATATATCTGAAGAATGAGGTTTTCCTTTCTGTAGACAAAATGAATATGCTTGTTTAGGCTACAAAGGTGAGAAGGGATGGAAAGATGAAATAGGGCATGCATTCCTGGTGCCTGAGAAAAGAAAGTTTGGCATAGCACTGTGCTGCATAACCTGGCAAATGGAGTTTTACCTGATAAAAATAGGAATGTATTTAATGTGTTAAAGGAATCCACGAGTTTGTTCAATTCGTGTTTCTTTAAATCTTTTCCAAAGTTAGTCTATATTGCAATAGCTTCAGTATAAAATAAAAACGAGGTAGTATAAAATTCAAACATTCTTAATCTATTATCATCATTATAAAAATATGGATAATGAGACACTCTAAACAAGATTAAACCCTCAATCTGCTATGTACAATTATACAGTCAAGATAGCGTCTTATCCAGCAATCTTACTGTCTGGATAAGAGAGAAGAGTATGAGAAAAGTGAGATTAAAGACCAGATTAATTCTAGGAATTAGTGTGAAGAACTAAACTGTGTCATCAGTGTCTGAGGAAATGCAGCAAAACCGAGCCTGAACAAGGTATTTTTGCGTAGTCCCAATTCATAGTGCCTCAGTCATATCACATTTTTTCAAGAATCCAGAAATAAGTAACCCAGGGAAACTCAATGCAGTTTAGGAAATGCCCCAAGTTGAGAACAGTTAGACACTAGGAGAGAGCACAGGGGAAACACCACATGTGCTTGCCCAGCTCTTACTTCTTTCTAGTGCAGAGGGAAAAAAGGCCTAGACCGACCTAATTCTGAAGTTCCAAATCATGAAGAAAAACCATGCAGGTTAATGGCATTTGAAGTGATCTATTGGTTTCCCTGCAGTCAGTGTAAATCATGCAGGCTGGGTGTTAAAGACGCCCTCAGTGCTTTTCCAGAAAACAAAATGGTGATCCTGCAAACTGTTGAACTTGCAAATGGGAACGCTTGTGTGATACCTGCTGCTCCGTGTCTGTGAAGGACACTAGTAAAGCTCGTTGTGTAAGGAAAGTTATAAATATCTTTTCAAATTTACAGCATAGGGGCAAAAGATGATACTCCTTAAAGGAAACTGATCAAATAAATACTGTCCTCTGCTTCAGAGTTAAGTGTTTATGAAATGCCTGGTAGAAGTGTACTTACAACAGACGTGCCACAATGCCGCCTCTAACTATAAAGAGCTATGAGCTTAGCAAGGGCAATGGAAATGGGCTGCCCGCCCCACATGCCTCACGAACTGGGCTTAATCCTGCCCAAGCACCCAGCTCACGTCCTCCTGCCTGCTGTCACCATCACTGCTGCCCTCTGGTCAGAAAGCGGCAGGGACCCTGAGGGTCTGTAATGAGTGAAGGTATATAGGTGTAAGCTACCCTTTACAGCGAGGTCTTTGGGAAACTCAGGGATTGCCAGGATTACATCTAGGCATTGATGCCGTGCCCTACAGCTGGGAAAATAATTTAAAACAATGTAAGCAGTAGGCCACTGCACAGTAACCAACATATTCATTCCATCAAAAAGAAATTAAGAGTTTTTATGTTTGAGTAACACAAATGAACTGATGCGTGCAGAGGAACTGAAGTTAAATTAGAGGGAAATAATATGTTGCTTAAAAGAAAATTAATTTGTCCCTCAAACTTCTAGTAAAACCTGAACTGTGCTAGCTGCAATCGAAGGAAATTTTATTTATCCTCTAACATTTTCAAAACCAGGATATTTTCTTAAACGACAAAATTTAACGTAAAATATTGTAGCATCATCGAAATGATAAATACACATTTACAAGTAAAAATATATTTGAACTGAAAGCAATGCACCTGACTACAAATAACTAGGCATGCCACTGAAGATATTATGGTAAAATACACCTAGGCGTATTTAAATAATTCATTCCAATACCTTGCATGATATGAAACATTTATTCTCTTACCACTATAAAATGATCAAATGTATCTTGAATATAACTATTTAGTGATCTAGTATTTTTTTTTTTTACATATTAGCATCCCATAGAAAAACAATCAAAGCAGAATGATTTTTGCCTCAAAAATTAAGAACTACATTCTCCTGTCTAGAATAATCCTTTTAGAGAATTTTTTCATGTAAGTCAGGTGCAATTGTGCATATACTCTTAATTTAATAATACATTTAATCTAATTTTATATGCAGCCACGTAAAAAATCACTGTATGCTTGACTAGACTGCTACAAAGTTTGCTGCAGCTTGAGCTGCAGCACATACTTCATACACGAACAGGTTTGACCTATGCCCTAAGAGGAAAAGCAGCTATAAGCTCACCTGACTTCTAATCAAAGTTTTTAAAAAGTAGTATTTCTTCCCCTTTCAAAATGTTCTTACCTCTTCCTTTGTCTTTTTTGATATGACTCTTAGCCAGTCGCCAATCATGCTGAGG
Source organism: Fulmarus glacialis (assembly GCF_000690835.1). NCBI lineage: Eukaryota > Metazoa > Chordata > Aves > Procellariiformes > Procellariidae > Fulmarus > Fulmarus glacialis. The sequence continues at coordinate 62,651 of NW_009211660.1, read as the reverse complement.
ACAGCTGCAAAATAAGCAAGCCCAACAAGGATCCAGAACCACACCACTGGCTTATAAAAATCTAGGTACTCAATATCTGATCCCCCTGAAAAACAATACAGTTAAAATTAAAGCAGACTTAATAGCTATAGGTGCAAAACTGTTTTTAAATTAATTATTTTCCTAAAAAAAAACCCCAGTTATATTTCTTACAACTTCTATTTTCTTACCCATGCAAAAATTCATAGCAAAACATTTTGCTGAATTTGAATAAACAACGATCTAAATTCATCCACTCTTGAAAATACAGTTTGGAGTATGGAAATTTCAGACAATGATTGCTAATCATTCATAATAATTAAAAAATGAACACAGACAAACTGATTCAACTTCTGATACCTCATTCTTAAGGTAGAAGTCATTGAGGACAGCTTGAATGAAAGGACTTGGCACCTGCTCCAAATATCAATGCAAATTTTTAGTATTGTTCTGGAATACTTAATGTGTTCATACCCTGAGAAATCTGATTTTGCAAGGACTTTAAAACACATCTCAATACTTACATGAATCCTTTAGCCCTAGTAAGAAGAACAGCACCTGCATTAACAAGTGTCCCTGTTGGGTAGGCAAACATTATCATCTCCATTTTGCAGACGAGGAAACCAGGGTGCAGGGACTTGAGCTGAACTGATCATACTCAAAAAAGGTGGATAAAATAGATATCAGCTGAAGGCAGCTTTTTGGAGTCCCACTGCCGTAAGCACCAGTCACTTCCTTCCAGTGTTAAAGTAAAAAAGGATAAATTTCAGAGACGTCTGTAATGGAGCTTTCAGATACAATACAGCTACAGAGAACAGATGCCTTATTTCCACACAAAAAAGTTATGTTCATCCAGAGTTCTTGACAACACAAGATAACTCACATTTCACATCCTGCAGTACAATAAAACAGACGCCTTAAACGTGCAATTCAGCTGTGTTACGACAAATAAAATCAGGCTCTTAGTTTGGGTTGCTGCAACTAGAAGTTTGATGTGCGTATCTGCCCAGAATTGAAGAGACTCTAACAGTAAAACCTTTTCAGGCACATTAAAGTAGTCTGTACAGGTACAGAATATGTTGCTTTATGTATCTGCATCCTGTACTGAAACAGTCAAAGCAAAATTGGCCCCAGAAGATCAAGCACCTTGTTACAGTAACAAGATTAACTCTCATGAAGAGTAATGTTTTTTCCTAGCTGTTATTACCTAATCATCACAGAGATTACATGCAAATAACAAAGAATTTTACTGATGGTTATCTTTGTATGGAAGCCCTCATACAGAGAAATTTTGTTATTCTCATGTCAATAAGCTTTTTCATCAATAAAATCTGTTGAGCTTTAGTGGTTTACTCAACTATCCAAGAGATGAATCCACATTGCAAAAACGGATATACTTCGACACCTGCACAGTCACAAGTGAGAGAGAAGACAGGGCTCTGTCTACAACAGAAAACAGCCAACCAAAGGGTTGAGTTTGTCACAGCCCAAGACAAACAAAACATCAGAAATGAAGCGATTTGTTAACATCATCCAGCTCAAGTCAATCCAGTAAAACAGGATTTTAGGGATGATTTGCCCAAAATTTGTTGTCATTCAAAAAATGGTTGATTACCACCACGCCTTAGCTCTATCAGGAGCTAGTAATGAACCACACTTGGTGGTTCACCTTCTTTTCCAGCTGTTCATACAATGCACAAGAAAGTATCATATAAAGCATCCACTCAGCTGGTTTCTAATTTTTGGTGTGTTAAGTTTATAAACTGAAGCTGGAACCTACTCTGCCAGTCTGCAGGGAGCATTTCCTTTGCAGTTTATACCTAATTTGTTTACAGCAAAGTTAATTACCAGGGCAGGAGTTAGGACACATTCATATTCCACCAAGAGTTTTCTTTACTGTCTGGCCAGGAGATGGCTCCATCTAGCTATGCCCAAAGGAGTTCAGCTTTCCTAAAGTTAGAAAGGGAGTCAACAACCCTCTAGGAAAAGGCTTAACAGCTAAAATCTTTATTAGCTGTTGAGTTTCTGAATTTCAAGGACGCCTCGGGTGAGGTCTCAATTTAATGGAATACCAGGGAGAGAGAGACATACCTAAGGATGTTTGTCCTGAGATAACTATTGTCTCCTGTGATGCTTAAACAGAGTGCTATAATGCAGTTACCCAGGAATGTCATTAAATAGGATTTCACTGGTAGGAAAACATGATCAAAAGTCAACTGTACTGAATTTAAAGTAAATGGAATTCATTAACTACTGATTTACAATTCACATAAATGGGTATGAATGTATTTGGGTATGAGTACGTATAGGTAAATGTATTTGTATTGAAGTATATGAGATAATTCATCTAATAATTTTACTGGTAACATTGTAAAACACATATCAACATGATGCATTTGCATGGATTTTTCATAGCATAATTTTACTTAAAATGCTTTTTTAAGCAAATCTTTCTTTTGCAAAGCAGATTATTTTATATAGCCCTTTAGGAGGCAAAATGCTGAGAAGGCAGAAGCTGAATTTTATTGTTTGTTTGGCAAAAGCAGTTTTGTGGGCCAAGGGACAAAACTTTTTTCCAACTTTGTTTGACCTCTACCTGAAATAGTTACAACCACAATAAAGAAGGAATATACCTCCAAACTGGAGTCCGCTTACTCTTTAACTAGAAGTCTCACAGATATGATCTTTTACCAAGAGCAGCCACAGCTTATTGCAGAGATGTTTTGTCCAAAGTCCCTTGAAATCTATGAGAAATCAAAGAGTTTTTCCATCCGTCTTCATCACAGGCTATTGTATTGCTGCTGCCACCATTCTTACATCTGCCAAACAACTTTTACATTATTTGCGATTTTTAACACTTTGGAAGGCATAGGTTGTTATATGGCCCAAACACATATTCCTTACCGAGGCGAAAAGCTCTGTGTTTTAGTGAAGGATGGCATTAGAGAAGATTTCAGAGGTGCATTAGGACAGATTCTGGTTCTCAGGTAAAGGATCAGGCTTTCAAATATATGTCTTTTTTATTTATTTATTTACGTAAACCAAGTACATTTTACGTAAATAATTTTCTTTATTGTTGCCACTCTTTTCCCCATTCTTTCTACAGCTAAATGACTTAAAATAGAAACATGCAATTATTTCTGAAAAGTTGTCTGGTTTTGTTTGCATTTTCGCTTCAAAAGTAGAAGCAGAGAATAGAAAGCACTATTGGCAGTTGAGTATCTTAATCCCATACCAGCACAAATTTCTGGGTTATTCAAAAGTTGGCCTTTCAAACCAGGAAATGTCTTTATTATTTTTTATCAGCAGTACAAATTATTCTGGGTATGGAAATGTGATTAAATCCAAACACAGTTTTAATTGCAGAATAACGAGTAGCTGTCCATCATCCCTGTTGGGACAAACCCGGCCAACAGGCTTAATCCAGAAACGCCATTTGTCCCACTCCAAAGAAATAGAGAGGTTCAGCCCTGCAGCTTGAAAGGAATTACCTCCGAGGACGGCAAAAAGGGACGGAGAAAGGCTAGCTTATGCGGAGACATGGGAAAGCAGCATGCTTGGGACAAGATAACATTGCACTGTCTGCTAGAAGAGAATGTAAGTAGGCCATAGGAGTTACTTGATGCCACTCAGTGGAAAATGGAGAGCTACTTCAGAATACAAAGCACAGCTATAAAATACTCCTTACACGCTCTCTTATACAGAAATCGAGCAAGACACGGCACGCTGACTTAAGCTTAAAGCAGGCTGCATGGTTCACACCAGACAGCCCCTATTACGGACGTGAAGTCCTGAGGTGGCAAAGAGCACTTCCAAATGCCAAACAAAGACAGAAAGCCTGCGGGAGAGCGCACAGCTCTCTTACGGGATGCTCGACACACGCCTCTTGCTCGGCATGACAGCGATTTCTTTCTGTTGAGGTCTTTCTGCCAGGTAAGTAATATTACATAGTGAGAGCGGATCAACTGGGCTGCTGTGACCACCAGGTGAAGCGTTCCAGTTCGGTGACATTAAATGAGACTAAAATATCTCAGTACTCTACAGACTGGGTCTCAGGCCAAGCAATACAGTGGAGACCCAGATATCTGTATTACAGTGGCAATACACCAAATTCAATTACAGACCAAAACAGTAAAGAAGCAATAAGCTAAAAATCAGAGCTCAAACAAGGAAAAAAAAAAAAAAAAGAAAAAAAAAAAACCCCAAACAAACCAAAAGAGTTAGAATACATTTTTAAGGTGAGACTCACAAAATTCTGTGATCTGTTGAATTGGACTGATTGCAGCGTAACCTTATACCATCGTTATGCCCCGCTGTGAAACAGACTACCGATGTAGTACTTATATGTCTGACCTCTACTTAATTCAGTCAAGTTTTGGACATCTCATCTAATTGACTTGAAACCTGTTAGATTAACTCCCTTAGAAATATTTGACAATACCTTCCAATCTGCACTGCAGTTAAAGAATTTATCTGTACATACGAACAATATATTGTCTTGTTATAGATATATATACACGTACCTCAGTGCTAACTTTAGTACCCAATAATATCTTTCATTATACTAAAAAATGACACGTTTGACATGAAAAGATCTCTTTCTTTTCTCTTTCACAGAATATTCATAATATTGGCTGGATTTTCTTCTGTCATATTAAAGTCAATGGTTTCTCTTGAAAACAAGAAAAGGGATGTTTGACTATGTCCTGATTTTCATAAGACAGTGCAGGCTGTCTTATGTTTCTTACATACATGTTTCTTACAGTTTCTTACTTTTTTTCTGAAAAGCTATAACAATAAACTTTCTTCAGTTACAAAATTTCCCTACAAAAATAAAAAAAAAATTCAACCCCTCCAAAAATTAGAAAAATCACACCATTTTGTAAGACAGAGAACTATTAAGTTTGTTTTTTGGAATACTGTTCATATATTTTCTTGAACATGCACTACAAGGGCTCTTCATCTTTTCCCTCCTTGCATGCATCTTGAGTGATCAGTCTTTTACGTTTGCCTTACGGCTTCTCTTGCTGGTGGAAACTGCAGCTGAAATTTCCATAGGCTCCAAATAGCATCCGAGATTCTGAGTACAAAAGGGGATGTTTTGGCATTCTAGTTTCTGGGAACAGAGTACTTGATCTCCAGTTCAAATGAGAATAAACTTGTAAAAAAATTCTGGAGGAGAATACAAGAATTTCTAATATGACAACCTGCACTACAGCCTTTAACACCATTACATTACTGAATCCCAAGTTCTTCTGTTGGCTCACTTTTGGTACAGCTATTCAGAAACACTCTCTCCTTTACCTCCTAAAAGTTCTTCAGGGCTTCTCTTCAGCTCTTATCTGCAGTGGAGCCAGAAAGCAGCGAGTTCCATGTTAGTGAAAAATGACAGATATTGTAAGAAATGTTTCTTTTAACCCCAATACACATGTTATCACAACCATGACATTTGTAGGTAGGGCTTGCAAACTTAGGTTTTTTTCCTCTGGGATGATAGTTCCTAGAAAAAAATTACCAGAATATTTGGAAGTTTTCAAATATTTAGGAATTTTGGATTTTTGAGGGAACTTTATGAGCCAAAACTGACAAATAATCATGAAATATCCCATAGACCTCCAATATGCTACAAGAATTGCCAATTTTATTTTTATTGCTAAAAGAGTTCACTTCAGTATAATTGCAAATTGGAGTATCATTGCCCACCGCTCTGCTTTAGATTTGACTATAATTCTGAGTGGAAGAAGGTAATTTTCACTCTAAGTATTATTTAAGAAACATGCCTTTCGGGTCAGGAAAAAAACAGAAAAAGGAATAAATTAATGCCAGTGTGAGTTTTTTTCCAAACGCATTGCCATCTAGGCACTAAGTGGACTGAAGCGTCATTCTGCCTGCTGCATGCCTCATCGTGACAAACCAGAACCAAGAACGCCATGCTCTAAAGCCACAGTTTCAGACGCAACACCCATATTCTATCATGACAACCTCTCCCACAGCCTTATACAGCATTACATGCCTTAACTCTACATGCTTGTTTTGCCTCTGTTTATGGCACTCAGCTTTCCTAAACTTCAAGGAGAGAGTGTTCTAGATGAAGCCTACCACAAAAATATCAACAGCCCTTAGTGTCTGCATGGTAGTTATGACTTACCTAAAAAGAAAAACAAGCAAACTAAAAAATCATAAAGACAACTTACTAATTTGTTAGCGTGCAAAAGATTCTGCATACTTCCTCAAAATTAATAAGGAAGCCTAGCCCTTAAGACAAATTTTATCATCAGCTCTATCGAGAACTTGCAATGTCAGTTTTCTACAAATAGCTTAGTATTTATGCACACCAATGACTGTAAGCTTCCACAATGCAAAGCACAGTCAATGAACACCTTAGCTGTTTTTCAGAATTTGTATTTAATTAGACAATTATGTACTGGCATGACAAGAAAACAAACGGACCTTTTTGAAAAAATCCTTCAAATCATCTGCCATAAACTGAGTATGTTAGACCACACAAAGATGATAATATTGTCAACTTCATCTCTGACAAAATACAGTCCAGTGGCAATGTTAACCTCCCAGTTATGATGGAGATATAGTCATCTAACCCTGTTCTCTTGAGCGTCATCTCTGCACGTACAAATCCAATTCCCACACACTGAAACTTTAAGTCAATAACATATTACAGTACAAATACAAGTCTTGTGCATGCTACTCTAAAAGAAAATAGAAAACATTCATGACATTTTGACTCACGCATTTACAGTGGAACTTTAAAATAAAAAAAAAAAAAGTGAACCATAAAAGGCCATAAGCTATAGAACGATGTAATTCAAGGACATTCTGTAGAAAGAGAAAGTGTTTCCTGGTAAAATTAAAAAACAGACATGATGTAGGAACAAATTATTATATCAAGTGGTCTACAAATAGAAAAATCCGTGGAAATTTATAATGAGAGTAATGATGAATGTACTCAGTGTTCTAGTTAGAGCCAAGTGGGCCATTTCACATAATGCTTTACAGTAAATATAACCAGGCCTTTATACACTATTATTTTTATTCCCTGACATAGACATAGCCCTCAGGAACAAAAGTCTAAAACATCCAGACTTTTGGCTTGGAAACAGCATAAATTTTTTATTTGGTTCTAGTTAGAATCTGACCAGAATCACAAATTCCTGAAGACAAAAATGGAAATAAGAAAAACAATATGTTTTAAGAGAGAAATCAGTGAGACACATTCAAAAGAAATACGGAAACATCACAAAAAACTATGTAAAAGTCCAAATAAATTTAATTTGCCATTTTACAGCCCAGTTCTATAATTTGTAAGAATCTTTGGCAACTTCTCACATAGCCTTCATTTTTTAAACATAACTTAGTATCTTCAACACTAACTAAATTTCCCCCCATTCTACCCAGATCATTTATGAATATGCCAAACAGCTCAGACGCTTCAGAAGTCTCTGTGGGACTTCACCAACCTGAAAAACTTTTGTCAGCAACAAGACCAGTCACATTCCTGCCATCAAGGCAAACTTCAGGCAGGCCTGCAAGTCTCTGGGAGCAGCTACCCAACCTGAGACCCTCACCTTGGTGCACTTGGACTCATGCAACAGCCGTGGCTACAGATGGGACACGGGAGGAGCCCACACCATGTGGATGTCTACTAGAAACACCTCCCTCCAGCAGGGTAGCTCACTGACAGCAGCCCAGCACTGCTGCCCTTCTCGGCTACCTTTCTCAGCTACCTCTCCCTTGCACAGAGTTCAGGGGTGGGAGAGAGGTATCTCACGAAAGAGAGAGATGATGGTGCTGCATCAGGAGAAGCATGAGATCAGGCTGAAGAAAGCAAGACTCGGACTCAGAGCACAAAGCTCTGAATTTCTAATCCTTATCTCAACACATCACTGACTTGGACCAACACACTTCCTCAACACAGACAACATATACTTACTCAATCCTATTCTGAGAAGTGGTCTAACACTTTTAACACCTTTTCAAGAAAGAAGTTGACGCAGAGAACTGGCCCAAGCTTTTTTTCGCTCAGTTTGTCAAAGTTATTTGCAACCAATCCAGAACCATAAAAGTTGGACACGTTATCTATGGGTTGTGCTAAACCTTCTCCTTACATTACAAAATGCACATGGACAAATGCACACATAGCAAACGAAAGAAAGAAAGCACAGAAGAGGATCCAACAGCAGTAGAGGCATCCCAATGGCAGAAACAGAGCTCTGGAACAACACTTTGAAAGAAAGAGATGCACACAAAAGCTATAACTTCACAGGGTGAGACATTTTAAGCGACTCCAGCTGAAAAAAATATATTCAGCAGACTAAAATACTGTATTAATTCTTGCACTTCACTCAATCTGTAAGAAAAAAAATCTACCTAAAAATTAAGTAAGGCATCTTTTAACAGTACAGGAGAAGAAAAAATGGAGTAAGCAGAGACAGGCATCATGCATTTCACTGTCCCACCTCCTGTCTCTAGCCTGCCACGTGATCCAAGATGAGGGCAGGCCCCCTCATGTGCACTGACGCAAGAATGATAAAGGGTAGAGAGGCACCACAACAGACGTGTGTCTCTCCCAGAATAATACAAAAATCCAGAACATATATGACTGTGCAAAATATTATAAGATAGAGAGTTATGAGAAAATCTTACCTGCAACATAGTCACCAAATCCAATGGTAGTTAAAGTGATAACCACAAAGTAAATTGCATCTAGTGTGTTCCAGCCTTCTATGTGCTTGAATATAACTGCAGGAAGAGCAACAAACAGCACGCAGCCAAACAGTATGAATATTATTGTTGAAATTATGCGAATCTTTGTCTGACTCACATTCCATTTCTGGAAAGGGAAGGGAAAAGAGAGGAAACCCATCGTTAATAAAACTGTGCCGCTGTACATAAGCGCCTATCACCCACCGTGAGCGCTACATTGCTCAAGAGGACAGTGCGTCATAATTCTCAAACAAACAGGAAAATCAAAGCAGGGTTTTATTTTGAAAGGGTTTTCAAAGCAAACATAACCACCCTAGGAAACACTTGCTAGCAGGAAATCCAGAGCAGGGCTGGACTCTTCATTGCAGCCAGGTTTGTGATCTGGGTGAGTGGCATGTGTAGCATTCATTAATATTAACAACTGATCATGCTAAATTTTTCAGTGGGGGCTAGATATTTGAGTGAGCTTCAAGTAGTGCTTGCACCTGCGATGTCTCTACTTTTGTGCATTCACAAATAACTGCATTAAAAAGGTGAATTTTAACCATACAGTTCTCTCTAATCAAGCAACTCGCTAAACAGAACCACAGAAAATAGATCTGGAAGGGAGACACCACCTCTTCCAAACCTGCCCCAAGACAAAAACAACCCAACTAAGCCACTGCAGGTACATTACTGGCCAGGCAATATGTGATCATGCTTAACTGTTCTTGTCATCAGAAAGTTTTCCTAAGGCTTAACTTGCATCTCATCTCCTTGAGTTTAAGTCTATTATTTATGGTCTTATAGGAGGCAAACAAAGAAATTACTACTTTGCTCTTTCCAGCAAACTTTTACAGGTGTTTTCTTTCAGTCATATATTCTTTAGACCAAATAAATTCATTTCTTCCAGTCTTTCTTCACCCGTCCATTCTCGTTGCTATCCCTTGGCTCCAACCAACTAATCCACGTTTCATTAGGTGTTGTACTCAAAACTAGATATAAAAAAAAATCACAAAATAGAATGGAAGGATCCTTTCTTACACTTTATCTATTTATTTATTTACACTCCTATTTATACTTCTAACTATGATGTATGCTTTTTCACAGCAGTATGACACCAACCCATGTTATCTTATGAGCCCCTGGAGTCCTCAGAACATTTCTACAAAATTGCACCTAGACAACCATTTCCTGAGATGTAATTGTGTATTTTATTATTCCTTCAAAAAGTACTTTGAATTTGTCCGTCTTGAATTGAATCCTATACATTCAGACTGCTTCTCAAAATTTTCAGGATCATTTTGAATTCTAATTCTGTCCTCCAACTTTTAGTTCTCCCCATCTTGAGATAATTTGTAGATTTAATGAACAAAGTCCTTTATCTGTTGTGTGAACTATTAATGAAATTTAACAGTAGCAAAGCTAGAACAGACCACTGCAAAGTCCCATTTGATGAGCCCTGCCAGTTTGACTATTTTCCTCTCAGTGCAGTTTTCCATCCATCCAAAGCATGTTGGTTCAACTTAAAGCAAGCAAGGGATTGCACAAAACTGAAAACTTTCACAAAAGGAGACCAAAAATGAAATCAGACTGTTCACGATACATGTTTTCTTGTATTTAAGTTTAGTGCCAATGGAAACTATGTTTTACAGTCAGCATGACCAAAGTCCAGCTTTTGTAACCCAAATCACAGTAGTAGTTTCAGTTATGGCAACATGAAATTCCCTGCTCTGACCCATCAGCGTCTCCCAGTTCTTCTTTCGGAGAACTAGTAAACAGAACAAGGGAGTGTTCCAGACTGCAACACATAGATCAGTGTTTTCATTCAGAGATTGACAAAAGCGGGCAAGATGCTGCTTTTTATGTTGGGGCATTTTTGCTGTAGGGATACGCCCATTACAAAAAAAAAGAAAACTATTATCCCTACGAGCAACAGGCTGAGACACACAGATTGGTCTCAAATCTTTTGTACTTTTAAGCAAAAAATAAAATTCAGTGATAAAAACCAGAAAGGATAAAAACAAAATGTTCCTATGGAATGTTCTTGCCTTTTTTAGGCAAATCTCAATAGAAATGGATGTTATTTACCAGTAACTTGTCTGGACTTGAACTGATGTTTCAAAGTTAAAAATACCTGCCTTTTCTTAAAAAGCTTTCAAGCTTTTATTAAAGTTTAGTAAAACACCTAAATAATTAATTTTATTAAGTTTCATTATGCCATTTATTCTATGCTTCAAAAATCTCAGTAAATACATTTTTAATAACTGCACTAGTAAAATACAACCTTAATAAACTTTTCTGTGTGTGAAACAGAGACTAAGTTAAGTAAATGAAGTTCCTCTGCTAGAATTCAAAGCATTTGGTTGTTAAGGACTGGCTATGACTCAACTTTATTAGTATCTGCACAAGCTTCTAGTCTGTTTGACAGGTCTCTTCCTCTACTGAAGCTGTGCCGCTTTGCACGAATAATTAAAGATCGGTAGCCAAAGAACATGAAGGGCATGAACCTCCAGGCTGTGCTAAGCAGTTCAGCAGAAGAGGCTGCAAATACATCCTACAGCCTAGTGAGGAGACCACAAAGAGGAGTCCCATGTCAGGGAAGCACCAACAGGCTCTGTACCATTTAGGCTGCCCGGCTTCTGTGAATGCCCAAAGCTTTAGCCACCTACAGTCCCGTAAATCTGGAAATGTAGATGCCTACAGATTGTAAGCATTTCCTCTGGTATGAGGGCATCTGAGTAGAGATTTTAAGACTTGTGAATTTAGCTCAGACACCAAAGGTCTTCTGTGAATCAACTCAAAGCAGCAGCAATAATTTGCCCACGTTACCCCTACAGCTCTACTCTTCCATCTCTCCGAGTCAGTGATTTCCTACCACAATCTAGACGACAACCTTTAAAGGTAACCATCACAGCAAGCTTAGGAGTATAAGAGCAAAGCAAAAATAAAATGTTTTGGATCTTGTTCCTCTTCCCAACCATAATTATTGTAGAAAATGTTTGGCTTCAGCCAATTCTCAATTAACAATGTTGGTAACGTATTCAGACTTTGCAAAGTTCTTCCTACCTTTTGCTAGACATCTGGTTTCAGTGATGAGCTATACCCTGTTTTTCAGACTTTTCATTTCACTTGTTAACTTCAGAACAACGAGCAGCATGAAGAACAAACGAGGCAGTCAGCATACTCACAACAAAGGTATCTTCTACTTTGGCAATTCCTTTTCCAAAAATCGTCCCTAGTTGATCTCCAACACCAGCCAACAGAAAACCAAACAGAGGAATTCCCAATAAGGCATAGATGATACAGAATATCTTTCCACCTTGTGTGCGTGGGGAGATGTTTCCAAAGCCTAAATTGCAAACAACTTGAGATGTTTAAGAAGTTACATATATTACATTACACATTTTAAAAGGACAGTTTGCAAACAGGTCCTACTAGGTTATGACACAGCAAACATTGTGAAAAATCAAATGAAAGTGTAGCTCATATAATCCTCTGAGCTAAAATTAAATTGCTGCACAAGTCACCTTTTTTTTTTTTATATATATTGTATATATACTATGGAGAGGAAAAACTCTCCCACTAAAAATATTTTTTTTTATTATTATTTAAATAAATGACAGCTTTTCTCATCTACTACATGTAGTTAATACCAATTGGTTAAGATATGCCTTAGCCTTTGCTACCTGGAAATGTCTATTACTGGACTTGTAATTGGCAGGCTGCAGTACTTGTAAACAAGATACAATTTTCCTTCAGATGTGCTGTGTTTCAAAGCGAAGCAGCCTGAAAAAAAGCCACTTGGATGAGCAAAACAGGCATTGCTAGGATAAATGGGACTGCTTACTCTTCATTATTAAACACTTCGGTTCTTTCAGTGTTGCAAACAAAGCTTAGGGAAACAGTTTACAGTTCACGGCTCTGTCCATTTGAAAGTGGAAATCATTTAGTCTTCACTGGCTTGTGTAAAAGAGCACCTTGATATGCCTGTGATAGTTCGATTGCTGCTGGTCCACTTAAAACTGGAGAAACTGGAATACAAAGAGCACAGGCCCTAGCATCTGTGAAATGCCTCAGATGCATCTCCCAGGACTGGCATTTTAATAATTTGCCCAAGGTCAGCAGAACCCTACGGACAAGTTTCATGAGCATCAGTCCTCAGTTTTAATTCAAGTTTTTTTCCTCCAAAAGATCACTCAATGTTTTGAGGGAGCAGTGGGGCGGTTGTAGTAACACCCCAGCATTTTTGACATTGTTTCATTTTTTAGCACAATGTATGCTTTGAAGGAAAAAGACTTATTTTGCTGGGAGGAGGGCAGGGGGAAAAGGCCTTTTGTCAGAACAAGTCTTATTTTCCATGAAGAAATTAAACAAAAGCCTTTTTAAAAAAAGTTACCTTTTTGTAGGAAAAAATAACTTGTAAATAAAAAGCAAAACATTTTAGCAAGTAATTGAGAAACTTGTTTCCCAGTGTCTTAATTAAATATTAAAAGAGATGCTTTTCATATACACAAAAATCCTTCAATGAAAATCCAATTTTCATGTGAAAAAGCTGATAGACAAATTTTATCTTTGAGAACTTGCAATGTCAGCTTTCTTTTTAAAATAGCTTAGTATTTATGCACAATGACTGTAAGCTTCCATAATGGAAAGCGCATTTAATGAATAGCTTACCAATTTATCAGAATTTTTATTTAACTATTTTGAGCATGTTGTTTTAACATAAATATAGATTTTCTTTGGAAACCTATTATCTTAACTTTTGGTTCTGCTCTCCTGTAGGTAAGCTACACCAAAGCTGTGTCAAAACTACTTTTTCCTTTCAGTACACAGGAAACAAATCTGCCCCTCACTCAACTTCATTAAAGAAAAAGAAAATCACACCAGGACTGTATTTTACTCCTAGATATTTTGCCCTAATATCTGTTACCAGATAGTAATTGTGCAAACAATAAATGCAATGTTGATAGAGTTCACTTAGATACAAAAAAAAAAGTTAAAAATTCCTATTTTCCCCAAATCATGACTAATAAACTCTGTCAATGACAAAATTACAGGAAACATCATCAATTACAGGTCACTGAGTCCTCCAACTTCGTAAGTTTTCCCTGCACTAATATAATAAAAAAAGTCTGTCTCAGGCAAGTGGAATAAAGTCACAGCGCCTTTAGTCCAACCTAGTATCCTTCCCTAACCCAGAGCCAGGGCTAAAATTACTGATTATAATAATTCAGGAAATTTCAGCTCTGCTGAGTTCACTCTGTCCCTTCATGCACCAAGCAGAAAAGACCCTTGAGTTTTAAAATAAAATTAGCTCATCACCAACCAAAAAGGGACAAACAGATCCCAGCCACTCTGTTTTCCTAACTGTGCCTGTTTATGCATCAACAAGAGCTTGAACAGTTGCCAGGGTGTAATTCCTGAGGGGTCTTAATGCAATTCAGAATCAGGGGTCTGGATACACCAGATACACAAAATTTCAGCTAAGGGATTTGGAAATCGTTCTCCCTTTTTTGGTTTAAGAACTGTATTCGCTTGCTCTACAAAAGTGGTGTCTTGTAATGGTGACAAAATACCAGCCCAGTGAAGCACATGCCAAGCAGGCAGTTTTACTCTGTTAGCTTCATAAAGCAAACTGGCATTTTCCATGCATCCCACAGCTATTACAGAGACAATTGCTGCTGCGGCATACTTCTCATCTGCTGCTAATCTGTATGAGGACAAGAAGTTCACGTTCAGCTCTGTATATTCTCCTCCCTAAATCAGAGTCATATCTTGCTCAAGAAAAGGATGGTACCTCACTTCTACACTCGCAAATTCTTGCTTTTCATCCTGAAAAATGACAAATGCTTTTCTTCCATAAACGACAAAGAAGGTCTTGTATTATTAATTATACTTTAAAAAAAAATCTCACCCATTACTGGGTAAAATAATACTCCAACAGGTAGTAGTTTATCTCTGTCCAGATGCTCACTGCACATAATACAAACCAGGGCACTCTCATGTTATGACATGTACTTTAATGAACTGATCTACCAAGGGGTGTCCATCACACATTAATCATATCTCCTACAGTGTCATGTTTCATAACAGTACACCACAGCCTACGTCGCGAGTTACACAAATTGTCCTTACATCCTACTCTCAGTTTCTCCAGTGAAAAGCTAATCCATCATTTATGCAATGGGAGAGAAAATGTATTTATATTTCATATGGTTGATGTAATTCCTGAGGGGTTTGTCTCAGAAAAGTATTATTCTTTTCTTTGAAGGAAAAAAAAAAAAAATCAGAAGAATCCTGCTGCTAGGTAAAACCAAAGGGAAACTTCATTTCAGGCAACGTGGTTGGAGAGGAGCACACAGCCACGGGAATGCCACCACATATCCCCGCGTACCACACAGCTGTTCTCCACGCGCAGGGCAGGGATGCCTGGCACCGCTGCAGCAGCTCCCTGGCACGGGGTCGTCGCTTCAAGAGTTTCCACTTCTGCTCCAGAGGCCGGCACAAAGTCTGTCTACAACTGCCTTGCTCACTGAGAAACCTCGCGGAATCAGCCGTATCACACCACGCTCTCTGCTGCCTCTGCCCTCCCTCTGAGCTGCCTGCCTAGGGGAGATGGGGATGGCACACACCGTAATCCTAACGGGCAGCCTCAGTACCTCGGTTACCCTTCGCTTCTTCAGTCCCATGCAGTTTTTCCTCTTCCTCTGGTTATACTAAATGGATAGTTCCTAGAACCAGTTGGTTCCCCATTACAACCAATACACTTGGTTTTGAACATGGAAAATAGCTAAGCACTCGATTTAAACTTGCTAAATTCATTGGAAAGTTTCCCTCAAAGAGCTTTTAACCAGCACTGTCTGTAATGAACAGTACAGAGCACAAAATTTAACTTGCAGAATGGGATCAGTTTCACCCAAGAGAATGTCAGTACCATTTTCAGACTGTCCTTCCCCAATGCACCCCCTCACTTCACTTTCATAACCAGGAGCACAATCTGCCTCCTAGTTTCACCAAATCCCTTTCATGCCTTACTAAATGCTTAGCATGCCTTTAATGCCCAAAGAACTTTGTGCATTTAGAGTATGTTCTCTCTGACAAGCAGCTGTGGACAAGAAATGCATTTTAGAAGGAGCTTCCAGTAACCCGAGTGAATTTAGAATAAAAGGCCATTGTAAATAGATTGTAACCAATTGCTCCATTCAACAAAATAACATATTCCATGGTTTCGGCTCCGAAGCCCTTACAGCCTCCAAGATTGCAATCAGATTCAAGGGGAACCTCATTCCCTTTGGTCAGCTATAGAGTCCGAAGCAAGGGCACACTAAATGAAAAGAAAGAACCCAAGAGACTTTATAGGAATTATTTTTTATTTTCATGCCCCCTTTTTTGGACGTACTTGTTTGAGCATGAAAGTGTCTAACTTTTCCACCTGAAACAGATTTGCTATTGAGTAGAAATTAGTAACTTTGATAACTACAAATATATTACTGCTTTTGAGCAAAACAACGTTGGAAGTTTCAATTTCTAGTTGGGTTTTTCTTCACCCCATGACAAACAATAGGTTATATTGCAAATATGGAAAAGTTTGAAATGCTAGAAATTCTTATACAATTGACAAGACACTTTTGTTCAGATGAGACATGAGACTGTCTTTGCATTCAAACCTTCATAAAAAGGAAGATTGGCTACTAATTTTTAAAAAATAATCTAATTTCTGTTTTAAGTAGAGAAAAAGATCCCTTTGCTTTCTAGTTAACTGGTATCTCAGTCTTTCAGAAAGCTCTTTTAGATCCACATTTTCAAAGCAGAGTTAGAAGAATAAAGACTCCAAATGAATATATTTTCACAGAAAATTCCTAGACAAAGCAGGGCATCTACTGAAACTAGCTGGCTGCAATTAAGAATTTCTCATGTGAGAGATTATAGGTGCTTTTGAGAGTACTAGGACTAGATTTTACTTGCAAAATTGACTGGAAAAGAGTGTCACCACTTATGATTCATTTATATAAAATAGCTCAAGTGGGATTGAAAGGTCTGGGGAAGGTTTGAAACATTTTCTTTCCAAACAAGAAAATGTAGATTCAAACACCAGTAAATGTTTTCTCACTGTTTTTGACATACCTCAGATTACACAAGACATCATTCATCAGGTAGCAAACAAAGTGAAAATTATACCGAAATAATGTCATATATATTTTGAGGTAGGAGAAACTGCTCTCAGCTGTAGGTTTGGATATGTGGGCAATTGATGAAACAGTTCAATACTGAAAGATAAATGACTTGGTGAACACGCACACCCTTAATTACACAAAAATGGATTACAGAAACTTGATACTGAGAAGAAACTTGATACTGAGAAGATTGCGTAGACTCAGAGAAAAGGCCGAGCTCCTTGCTGCTGAATCCCACGAGGCCGGAGCCAGGGGAACTGGCTGCCATGCCCTCGCCTTCAGCCCCTGGACGCTGTGCCCAACTGTCAGGGGTATTGCCATAGGTTCACATCCACCCTGACTAGGCAGCTCTATTGCAGTGATTACCTTTTTCAAAGGGCATACGTGTGTTTTGATACTGAATGTCAAATTGATTTTAAGAGATCAAAAGATGCTTTTTCAAGGCCCTGAGGAGCTATCTGACGAAATCTTTATGAAAGGTACCTTGCTGAATTTCTAGTAGCTAAGATGATTTTTCCCTTTGGATTACCATTTGGGCTTAGGAGATTAGCATTTAAATACATGCCTGCCCATCAGTGCCAAAGCAAAGATATGCACTTATTCAGATATCCCTTTTAGCATAAATAATGGTCTGGACATAATCATTAAACAAAAAAGCAGTATATGTAACCCATACTGGCTATGCTGAAAACTCTGCACACGCTGCAGAAATAGTAAAACTTGCATGTTTGTGTTCACTGTGTGGAAACATCTGCACTTTTACACTGATCCCCTTTCCTTTCCTCTTCTTAACTCTGTACTATACTCCAAAGTTTGATATACTTGCGTATACTTGTGTCACATACATATATATTTACAAATAAATACTTCATGGGATTTTATGGCTTTGGTTAGTAACAGTATAAGGGCATTTTCAGTCTTCCATGTGACTGTCCTCCCAATATTGCTAAGTAGCTAGAAAATTCCTATTCCCCTTTTTACAAATAGGCAACTGAAGCACAGAGGGAAGGAAAGTCCAAAATTCTGTACATCATTTAGGTCTGTAACTCACACCAAATCTGTGGCTGAGGACTATGCAATCACATTACATTGATCCTTGACTAGGGAAAGTTTGGCATCTAAAGTCCTCAAAGAACCTCAGTCAAGTTTGTTTGAGGCCACACAGAAATCTGTTGTGAATACTTACAAAATCTATGGACCCCCCTTCTGTCAGGGCACACACACATGCACGTGCGCACTCACATATATTCCTGAACACAGTGCAAGAGAATTTGAAGGCTAAATAAAGACAAAGACTATTTGCAAATCTGAATACTTGGATGAATCGAATATGAAGACCCTTGCAGTAAAAGCACAATATTTCTGTGTTACATATATACATGAATTCTTTCACACATGCACGTACTATAACTATATCTTACAGCCATTGCTCACAAGCTGTTGCCTATGGATCCCGTTATGGGCATGCAGCTAATGCTCCTCCTCCAAGTTAATTCTTCCATTTTAAAAGTTAAATACTTCTCTGTACATGCAATTGATGAAATTGCTGCATGAATCTTGCTGAAGGAAGTGCCCTGTGCAATAACAAAGAGGTGAAGGTACCTCTGTTTTAAACTGCGCTCTGCTATGAAACTGAAAATCTCTGCTTTACAGAAGTTTGGCGTAATTTCCCTACTAGTCACTATAGTTTCTAGAAGCCAATTCTCTTACTAGTTCTAGTCAGTGATTTGGGAATGATGTTGTCACAAAGTACTGCTATTTACTTAGTATCGTGGCTCAGCACAGCACTCCCTTTGGTATTATCTGGATTCCAACCTACAAAATTCTGGTTTTTAGCACTAATCCATAATTCTGTGTCACAGAAATGTCAATATATTATTTTGAAGGTTATAATGTTCTGGCCTAAGCCTGAAAAAAGACATTTTATTTAAAAAAACCCTCTCAATTACCATAAGGTATAACTTCTCTTTTTCAAGCATGAATAATAACAGGAAAACCTAAACTGACATTAATAAAATGTGTAATATTCAAGAATTGACAAGACAGGGGCTGATCTCGTTTCAGTGGTTTCTTTTCATCTGTGTTCTGTGGGAGCAGTAATCAAATCAATAAAACTCCTTTTAAAAGAACAGCTATAAATATTCATAGAAAATAAGTTTCCTTCAAGTCAAAGTGCTGTGCTGGAGAGGTAAAGGAGCATTGTAAGGAAAATCTCTGTATGGGTACAGAAGCTGTTGCAGTACTCAGTAACTCACATTCAGTTGCTAAGGCAATTTCTCAAGGAACTGGGTAATAATAGTTAAAAGGCTTTTAAAAGCTTAAACATCAATTCAGATAGCTCTGCCTCCCAGTACAGGTTCTTCATTTCATTCAGCTGTCACTTTGCCCAGTGAAGAGTATCTACTTCTCATCAGTAGTAGGACTTCTGTCCCTTTTTCAGTTATTTGTTTTGTTGTTATTGCTTGCATTCATTTTACCTCTAATTCTTATTCTAGCAAAACTGAACCAGCTCCAAAACCCAAAAACTCCCACTTGCTTTTTTCCTTTAAGTGAGATTGCTCCATGGGAGCAAGATCCCAGCAAAATGTTTGCTGGCTAACACAGCTAGCAAAAACATAATGTACTTTGAAGTAAAAAGTTAATAGTTCACAATATCATGAAACTTTTACTACCCACATATTCTTATCAAGTGTAAACATGTATCAGATGTGACAAAGTGACACTTGTTCTGCCCCAAAGTCATGAACAATATCAATGTGTAGATAAAATACATTGAAACAGGTGATCCACAGAAAAACAAGAATCGTGAATTTTAGACGTACTGACAAAAACAATCTATGAACAATTTTTCTGACACTGTGACTTTAATGGAGATCCGAAATAGTTTTTTTCTGGAGTTTGGGGGCTTTCTTTCCCTTTTGTTCCCTATAAGTAATTGAAGAAACAGGTTTGGTTTTTTGTTTTACAAATAAAGCTATTCTTGGTGCTGGGTAAAGCAAGCTCTTGCTGGCCCCTCCATCCCAAGCACAAAGCAATCCACATGCTTTCCAGCAAAGTTAAACCATACCCTGCCTGTACATGTTTCTGCCTTCCCTACAAATAATAAAATGTAGCAAAAGTGTTAGCAAATTAAGGACTATGGCAGACTTACAGCAACAAATAAGACGTGAACAGCTAAAATACGTCAAGTCTCCAGCACTTGCCCTTTCTGGGAGCACTGCTATTCCCAGAAGCGAGGACATCCAGTTTCTCTTGTGAAACATGTTCTGTGCCAGCACAGGTATTCTGTAAATGCACCCTGGTTTCCGTGAAGTCACAGATTTAAAACAAGAACTAAAAATGCCATCATTCTACAATCAGCAGACTCAGACCTCAGATCCTGTTAAGCTGACACAACTGGCCAAAATGAATGCGGCTACCTTGACCTATTAGTTCAGCTACAATTTTCTTCGTGGCTTTAAACTTTTCTTCATGCACCCTATTTCACCTTAAGAGACCTCTCACCACATCAGTGTTCAAAAATGCAAATATTTTGCCTCATCAGTTTTTTCTGTATGTCCTGTATCTATTCTTGCCTATAAGCTACACATACACAGCCCATATATCCAGATCATTTACCCTGAATCAGAGATAAGCAGGGAAGTTCTGGGGAAGAGACAGCAGTCCAGGGGAGGTGGGAGGCAAGGAGACTGCCAGGAAAGAGAACCTCCTTCATTGCACATATTTATCTGACTATACAATTGCTTAATCTCAGGCAGGCAGGTAGGAAGGAGGGCTCTTCAAGAGAATATATATGCATATATATACACACACACATTATTTTGCACATAATGTCAAATAGCTGAGTATTTTATTACTAAAAAAATGCCTCTTGATGCAGTTAGTCCTGACATATACCAGCATATTAAGAAACACAATTTCCTCAAAAGAGTTAAGGTTAAAAAAAGAAAAAACACTACCAAGTTTCTAGAAGAAAAAGCTCTAAAGATTTTTATTCATAGTATCATCTTCTTCTAAAAGAAAATGAGAGAATTTTTTGTCAGTGAGGCTCATCATCAAGTATCTGAAAGTGTGAGGTCATTCCCCTATTCCTCATTTTTCTTTTTTTTCCTGGAGCAATCTTTACAATTAGGACTAACATGGAAACTTAAAAAAAGAAAAAACGAACGACCATGCATAAATAACTTCTACTGACTTCACATTTTGGCTTCTAGCTACTTATGTGTTATATTCTTGATTCAGCAAAGCAAGTAAACATGCTTAACCTTAAAAATGTTTAAATTTATCTCTATTCAGGTAACATTTAAATACCTGAAAGCATACTCATTCTGTCAGCATATACACCTGCAAAGATGAACAAACACATACACTTTGTCACATTAAATTCTTAACAGATTTTCAATTGCTTTTCAACACTGTCGTGATGTGGCAGAAATCAATCCTGGAAATCATGCTGTCACCAGCTCTTTAATTTCCCAGAATTTCACACTATATATCAAAAATCTTTTGTTATAATGTCATTACCCAAGCAATTGAAGAAAGTGCAATTACAAGACTGCAAAAATATTTAAAATCCTTCAAAGGAGCAAGAATTAATTTCTGCTTCCACAGTTTTCAATTTTCAGTGACTTAAAACTATGCAGGTGTGTGGGTTTTTCCCCTGCAGTGCGAGTGCTTCAGCAACAGGCAGTGGCAGATGAGGACTCTGTGGCTCACCAACGTCCTACCAACCCTCAGTACAACCCCATGTCTTCACCCAAGGCACTTAGTGAGCTATCACACTGGAGATTTTCACTTGACTCTTTGGCAAAGAGAGCAGTCTAAAGATGGGGATCTATAGAAAAGAATAAAGATAAGTTCCTCATAAGAGTTTGTGATTCTAACCAAAAGTTCCTAACAGAGCAGTAATTGAATATAAAATTGTCTCTGTGCATGCTGTAAAGCCATTAAAAAGATTATTGTCAGGCAGTGCAAAATAAATTCCAAAGTCTGTGCTTTAAGTACTCTGAAATGTTTTGGGTTTACATGCCCAGCTTGCTTTTGAAAGAAGCCAGTGTGATTCACAGCAGACAGGAGTTTCAGCGAGTAGCAAAATCATGAGCAATCATTTCCTTCACACCTTACTTTTAAATACATAGGCTAAGATTTTTCTTTTACAGAAAGGAATCTTTCAGAAATCCTCACCTGCACATAGGAAAATAATTCAAAATAGGACAGAACACTTCATGAGACAGAGAATAAGGCTTTCAGCTAAAGGTCTTAAATTTATACAATCTTGCGTTTCTGTTCACAGGGGGAAAAGAAACACTAAAATAAATACATATAAAAATAAACCACATGTAAAGATATTTCTCAAACATTATTTCACTTCTTCTCCTACCCTCCAAAGCCCTGAGCTGGAATACGAATAGCTAAGTTAGTGCAGACTAAGCCATCTGACTCTATAAACACCACTCGGAGTCTTGCTTGGACTGTGGGTTATGTATAGTCTCCTGAAATGAGGTGTGAATTACAGTCTCAGTTAGACAAAGCACATCAACTAAGAGTAAACTAA
Organism: Fulmarus glacialis; assembly: GCF_000690835.1. Classification (NCBI taxonomy): domain Eukaryota; kingdom Metazoa; phylum Chordata; class Aves; order Procellariiformes; family Procellariidae; genus Fulmarus; species Fulmarus glacialis. The sequence continues at coordinate 40,202 of NW_009211660.1, read as the reverse complement.
GAGTAAAAAAATTATTTCTTTATTAAGCAAAGGGAAAATCAAAAGGAAAATAACTTGAGAATTTGACATCTAAAAGCTCAGATCATCAGCTCAAACATTTAGCGTTCCTCTCCGTCATGGTTGTGAGGCACTCGGCACGACCTGTCTCTTCCCCGGCCTTCCCAAAAGGCCTCCAGGTATTCCCCAGCCTTGGATCCTTGTGGAGACTATCAGCCTGCTATCCTATTTAAATCTAAACTACTTGAGGGCATTTCACACCCTGCAGGGTCAAGCCCTTTGGTTTCTCCATCCTTTGGTGTCTGACAGCCCACACGAAAGCAAACGATGACTCAGGAAAGACACCAGAAGCAAACGAAGTCCTGGGTTGCATTACCACTACCAAACAGTAAAATGGAGTCGGAAAAGGAAAGAGCATCACCTTTGGTGTCTTTCAATATAAATAAAAGTTTTAGGTTTAATGGATTCAGGTTTGATCTAGTTCCTACTTTGAACAAACATCTTCACCCGTATGCCAGTTTTAAAACACAGAAGCATCAATTTACTTTTTTGTCTGTCTCTCCTTTAAGTGTCAGTACATCTTGCAAAAGCAACAGCTCCCTTTTCATCAAAAGCATGATATCTCTTTGAACTGAAAGACAAGGAAAACCTTTTCCTGAATAAAATATTGTTTCTCTTCCCATACAACATGAAAGCATATAGAGATAGGGACCGCACAGCAGTTATACAAGCTAAGGACAGTAAATCTTAATGACTTCTAAATAGGACTATTCCTGGTTTGAGAATTAATTAAAGTATACATTAATTAAAGTATACCCCGTGCCCTTATTCAACCTTAAAAACTAAAAGAGTAAGATGGAAGTAAGAAGAGTAATATTCTTAATAGTATTTTAGCAGATAGCATATATTGATATAAATTTTTCTATTGTTATTATAGGACTCTGAAATGCATTGCAGAAGAGAACGTGTGTTAATTAGCTTCACTAAAGGCCACTACTTCTCCATTACTACCAGAAATAAGCAAATAGTAGCTCAAACTCATCTTTTTTTGGGAAAGTTTCATCAATGTTTTAGCTGCTGTGAATTCCGTGTTAGTCACTCCAGTTTGACATAGCAAATATGCATGGAATTTAAAATTCCCTAGGCTACATTTCAGGAAAAAATCCTGTATAGCGAAATAAATCTGCACTCATTTTCTTAAAATGCATTTTGCCCTTTCACACAGAAAACAACTTTTGCCAGAAAATATTTAGAAGGTTTTTTTACAAATATTCTGCAGCAGTGTTCATAAACTGGCTTTGAAGATCTGAACTGGTATTAAGTTTAAGCATGTTTCTATTCTTTTGGACTTTTAAGACACTTACGACGTTTACGTATATAGCTTTTGTTCACACAAATATTTACTAAATTGTTGTTTGTAAGCATTTCCATCCTAACAGGTATTTGTGCTTATTTCACATACCACCCTGATGGGACAATGTGAAAACCCAGACATTAAGAGTCCAGGTTAATACAAGAGTATTACTCATCGTACTTTTGTCTACCCCCTCCAAAGGTTTCCGTTTTTATTTAGGAATATATGATCCTGAAAATCATAGGTACATAACCAAGATTGTCTATGTTGAAGGGTTTATAAGAAGCCAAATACTGCAAATAAGTTTCTTCAAGTTTTTTGGCAAATAATAACAGCTAATTTTTCAGAAGCCTGCGTAACAATCACAAACAGAGAAAACAAAAAAAGTAAAACATACTTTCCCCAACCCATATTACCTTCTTTATATTCAACTTGAACAAGGAAATTAGAGTAGCTAGTTTGTGTCCAAATATGTAAACAAAGCACATTGTCTCCTATTTAATTTATATGGAATTATCACAGAAAGATTACTACTCAAAACATTTTGTAACTCCAGCTGCTTTTGCTTACAGGATCTCATTTTCCTCAAGCAACCAGAATGGAACCTAACTGGGAAGATAACTGGGAAAACAGTTAATGTTTAAAAAAAAAAAATCCCACTCATAAAGCCTAAATTAGTTTACACTACAAATGTGTGATTCTACTGGACACTATTCATTCAAGAGAACACCATAATCCTCCGATTATAATGATTAATTTTGCAGCAAGTAATTAAGCTATCATAAACTGAAGCCTAAAGATTTTTATCTAACTTTAACCAGGACTTCTTTTCTGGGACCAGAAATATTTGTAAGAGCAATCTGTGTCAGTTTGGTATCTCACAGCTTCATCTGTCGACACAAAAATGGGAAACAAATTGTTTGTTGCCATTTTGGTTTTTTCAGCATAGCTCTGACTCTTGGTAGAAAAAGAACCATCAAATGAATTCTGATGTTTACACACAAACAGACCACGAATAGATGAAAGCTAAAGTATCATAGGTCTAGTCAATATGCCTAAAGACTCGGTGGGATTCATTACTGTAAGTCTTTTGATTCCCTTCTTTAAGTGATCATGTACAAATGTTATGATATTTATCATCTGGCATTTTAAATTTTTCCACACCAAAAAAAATATCTTTAGGCTATCAACCGGTGACTAAGACATTAATGAAATCCTTACTGCATCCCAGGTGTCAAAGTTGAAGGCAAAAGAACTTACACACCACATACTATCTTCCCCCCCAAATAAGGCCACAAAATTAACTGCATGCGTTTCTGTGATCCAACATACATTAGCTCCAATCAAAAGGATGAAACTCTGGGACCTAAGGGTTTTCCATACCATAGTTCCTGAAATCACTTTAAAATAGTACTTTAGTATTCGGAGCATAACAAAAGTGTATTGCCACCACGCAAAAAAAGGGGAACATCCCATACAGTAAGAATTACAAGTGAATGAATGGCAATAACAGTTCTTCCAGATGGAACCGTTGGCAATTTAGGTTAATTGATAGTTAAATACTACAGTGCTACACACGTTAAAATACATTAAAATTATGAATGATCAGACTAGAAATATTTTTTCTAAACAATTCTATGTAAATTTAATTTACACTTAGTTCTACAGTTCAGAGGGTCAAAATAGATAAAAAGTTTTGAACAAAAATAAATGCTTAATGAAATGCCTACAGATGAAACTTATTATTAAAAGAAATACTGTTCCCAAATTTTTTCTACTAGAATAAAATGGTTATATATGCCTTCTAGAGGAAGCCATAGAAGTAGAGCTGAATGATCCAAAGCGGTGTCTAATTGGAATAGCCATTATGAAAATAAGTAGAATAGGACTTACAAGCAGCCACACTCAGGAAACGCAGAGAATATACAAAGATTCTACATAATAATATTCTATTCCTTCTGTGTCTTCAGTTATATTCAGGTAGCATACACACACAAAAAAATTAATTAGGTGCAACAGATGTGCCTTTCCTTGTTCCTCACTTCAAGAAAACTGCTCCAGACATTAGCTCATACTAAATCAAAGTGCTCTAGAAATACAGTAACAGTTATTTTTATGAATGCCTATTGGTGTATTTATTTAAGTAAAGAAGAAATGCCCTTCCAAAAAGATATTAAGACTAAGCTTTGAACACTTCTGCCTTCAGGATCCACACATAGAGGTTAGAAATACATGCAGACAACAGTGAAAACAGACCAAATCATGAGTTTGCACACAAAGCACCAGTCTCATATCTCTTGAAGTAAAAAAGAGGAATCAAATTTTAAAAATCGGAATCCTCAGCGTTTGTGCATTAGAACCCTCAAAAAAACATGTACTGGACACAGAGTTTTGGAAGTGAAATTTCAAGTTACATATTCTGATGAGATGCTTAAGTACTTGGACATCATAAGATGTTGATCATGAAACACATGAATCACCTTCCTTATCTTGAGAAGATTTTTGCCAATTAAAAATGCAAATCAACTACAAGAATAGTATAAAAATTTTCCAGCGATATCTCTAGAAAAATAATCTACCTTTGAGATTAAGTATATTTTCAGATGTGTATTGACAAAAAAAGGAAGTTAGAACCATTTTAACTATACATTTAACCATCTCAAAATAGGTAATGCCCCTCCCAACTCTTCTCCAGGCAAAGAACATACTGTGAACTGGAAATAAGTGTATTCAATACTACAGAGAGAGTAACTGGCTCTATATACCACAATTCTTTCCCTGCACATCTTAAAAAAAATCTACTGCATATGACTAAGCCACTTGATGCTACCTCTTCTATCCTGAACAATAGTCTCCAGATGCTCATTTTCATATATCAGTAGAACTGGGGGAAAAAAAAAAAAAAAAATTATAAATCTGATGTCTGCAGTGGAGAATCTGTGTTTAACAGAAGCTGGCATAGAGCTTTTCAGTGCAGCCCTCTTCAGCTGAAAACTACATTGTGTGCCTCAGCTATGTCGTACAACCCTGTACTCAAACTCTTGGTAAACACCATGGAGTCCTAATAAACATCTAGTGCACAACCAGTCTTTCCTACAGCACTTCTCATAATTTTGAAGAACTGAGAATCTAGAAACTACCACACAAACTGAACACTCAATTGAACAATATAGGAAATACAGGATTCCACATAAAAATATTCTCAAAACCACAAGTTTTCTCCAGTCAGTATATCATCTTTGCACATGGCAGCATTTAGCCAACAAAAAAATTAATTTATTTTCTTATTTGGCATTGGTATTTTAGGATGCAGGCCTGCCTGTAACAATGGTGGAAGACTAGGAGAAACTGGGCAAGTGATGTGAGAGTGAAGGAAGTTCAAATCAAATTTTTAGGATTGGACAAAAAAAAAAAGTTGCACATTTCTCAAAGTGCCTAATGTTTCCCTTTTACTCTCTCACTCATTTTAACCCCTACCACTCTGAAGCTGATTTGAGAGCAAAAGATCTCCTTGCAAAATTATTGTCATACATATGAAAAATTCAGACCTCAAAACTGGATATATACCCTGCCCATTGGACAGTCGTGTAATAAAATTAATTAAGAATATAAGTTATAACACAACTTCTTCCTGTAAGAGCTCCCTGATGAATAAAATCAGCTATTTAAAATTCCTCCATGTTGTTCATGCACAAAAAGAAAACCAGACACACTGCTAACTCCATTTCTCTTCTTCAGGGAAGCCACATGAGCGTGTCCTTTTTTCTCCACTGTATTTCTCAGCAGGCACAAAGGATCGGCCTGGTCACTCGCCATCCCCTGATTTTACTCTCCACATAACTGTTTCTGGCTTCAGCTATCACAACCCCTGTGTTGCTTGTTATCTTCTAACATGGAGGAAACTGCATCTTTTAGCCAAGTGACATGAGATGTCCTCAAAACAAGGGAGAGAACATGAACAGCAGAAAGAAAAAAGGCAGAAGTTTTTTTTCACCCACAGTTACTGAATTAGCTTTCTTTTATTTGCTCCCACACTCCTTTCACAACACCCTCTTCAGAGAAGGTTGACAAACTCTTGAGTACCACAGAATTTAGCTCCATTAAAACCTCTCCGACCAGAAATGAGACCAGGATCCAGAGCTCAGCTGGAGGCTCTGACCACAGTACCAATCCTCCGCCAAGTTCCTAAGACAGTATCTTATAAAAGCTGGATATATTTAGTTTTTCTACCAGAGATTAGACCTGCGTAAGTTAGAACCCTGCTCAGGGCTCCAAAAATTCCTGAGAAACCCCTTAGAGGTGTTACATAAAACATATTCTCAAAGGGTCTGATAATATGCATCCAAGATCACTCCTGCTATCGCTCAAACCAAAAGTCTCCCTAGACAGTCAAGCTTACCTGTCAGTCAAGAGCTTCACAAAGAACAAAACTGCAGAGCACAAAGCACCGCAGACCCCCTCCCACCAGGCGGGGAAGTATCAGGAGGAGGAGGACCAAAGGTGCCACCACATCAACACCACAAGCTACTGGGTCACACAGCTTTGGTGCAACCATTTGGCTGCGAAACCATCTGTTACCCCAGTTCAGACTGGAACTGCAGACACCAGAGGTTTTAAATCAGTGTCTACTTATATACTGTTTGAGGGGATCATTTGTGTCTTTGCATCCCAGAGACAAATATGTTCAACGGACATTACACAGCAATTACCAAGATATACATGTGAAGTAACACTCAAAACAACACACAGAAGGAGATCTTAGGTACACAACTTATATATGAAAGATCTAATTTCTCACAGGCTGGTCAGCCTCTCTCCTCTTTGCATTAATTTGAAGAGAAATCTCTGCATGAACAAAAAATTGTTAACACACACTTACTTGTCTGGAGATGGGAACAATAAGTGACTATTAAAAGGTAAAGCCATATACTGCTTGTAGAGATGCCAACATATATAAATATATATATATACACACAGACATACACATTTAAAATACCGAGCAAATAAATATGTGTAAGCATATGTTCATACTTTTTTTGTGCATTATACATTATTTTCATACATTATTTGTGCAGTTTGAGAATAAAGAAGTTTATTGTACACAGATTGTATTACGCTGTTCTTCCTACCACATGGCTGAGCCATGGTATTGTAGCCAAATACCAAGAAATCTTCATATTCTTACCTACAACAAGACATATCCTTCTTGAGGTCTTTCACTGTTCCAGCTAAGTTATTTTAACCCCCATTAGCTCTGAGCAAGCTGAGGTAAGTTATGGGAACACCTGTGGCTGCCCTACAACACAGCTACCAGGAACCAAATTGCTCCACTGATAGCTAAGAGAAAACCTCCGAAACGTCCCAGGGCAGAAGTACCTTACTAGGTTGGACTTGAAACCTTTCCGCATTCTCAGCTGGGACAGTACACGCAGCACTCAAAGCAGCACGAAGGTCTCAACTCAGCATCTGCGCATGAAGTCACCATTTTGAATGGGACTTCAGTGGAAAGTGTCCAAAATACAGTAAGCATGGGTAGCAACTGAGCCATTGGTAAAGTACACAATAGCTGACTGCTGAACTTACATGCTTTAAGGGGACTGAAAGCCAGTGAGTCGATAGAAACATACAATTTCTATGAAAAACAGAATTTTGATATGTATACGAAAGGACAAGGATTGGCAGAGAGGACTTTAGCGGTATCAAAATAAACTCATCAGAATCTAATGTGTAAAAGAGAGAAAACTAGAATGGCATTGATTTGAAGAAATCTTAAAGAATATACAGCCAAGTAACCTAGAGGTAGTTTCAATAAAACTACCTTTACGCTGGACCCTGGTGGTATTCCCCAGATCGAAGGAAAATTTTTTTAATACTATTTTTTCCAGTGTATTTAAATTACTTTGTATTAATTTACCAAAGAGTGCCTCACAGGAAGCACAAAATGTCATGACTACAGAAAGACTGCAGAAGCATATGCCTCTACCACAGATCGAAAACAGAAGAGTGGAAAATTCTGGGGTTAGACAACACTGAATTCGCAAATACTGAATCCAGCTGTAACACCAGGCATGTCTTGTCTTCTCCTAGCCTCAAAATTACCCCTTCTCCACAAGAGTTCTCCAAGGTCCTGACCCACAGAAAACTTCCTCATGCTCCCGAGTCAGGCATACACACAGGTTCTAGCATTTTAACTACACCACGTCACACATGCATTATTTTTAAATGTTCATGGTTGGATATGGTTCTATCTGACTCATGTATAGATTTACTAGCTCTATGCATCAATACTGCCAAATGCTGTCAAATCTGCTTTTCCCTCTGGAATCTTCAGATTTTACTTTCCCTAGAAAATTCTTTCTGATTTAGTATTTAGCTATAGTGTTAATGATAGTGCCATATGCACTATCACATATATTATCTGACAGATCTATTACTAGGGGCTCACAACTGGACTAGCCCCAAAACTAAGTTTTTAAAATGCTTTGTGATAAAAAGAAGCAGCTCCAAATGGTGTCACTTGCTCTCTGAAAACCCCTTCCTCATTCAGATGCAGGCTACAGCCTTCCCTGGTGAGGTGTTCTGTTAGTTCTGCGGTTATTTTTCCAGGTGAGTTCAGAGGGAGGACAGATGGAAAAGGGGACAAGAAAGGTAGGTGTAGATGAACCTGAGACGAAAAGGGTGTTAGAAAAAGATGGGGAGAGAAGGAGAGAGTGCTGGAGAAAGCAGCCAGCACAGGATGAAGACCGTCCACTCAGGCTTCCAGAAAGCTCAGAGGAACATCCCAGGTTTGATGCTTATGGTAGGTGTCTCCTCTTTACAATTTCTCCAAAGGCCGTATGCCAGGGAGAGGCATAACATCCCCAGAGCCAGAACACACTTTGCACTATTCTGCATCCAGTGGTCCCTCATCAATAAAGCATTCACCATCCCAGCTGCTTTTTCAGCTTCTCCTGCCACGATTTTTTGGTGTTAGTTAATAAGCAGATCTCTGTGGGAGCATTTTCACAGAGGACTGCAGTTGAAGTTTCCATCCTCTCTCTGCGTGAGAGCAACAAGCTGTTCTAACAAGCATCTGGTAATCTTTCATGTCTTCCAACAGCTTTCAATACTTCATTTCTCTATCCCATCATTAGAGATAGGTGCTTTAAGCAGAAAACAAAAATCTATCTTTTGAAAAATCCAGAACTTTCTGATGAGGATGAGAATGAAGTAGTTCTATCTTTATATCCAGCACATGAATCCATCTTAGAATTGCAGGAGTGCATGGCCAGCCAGTGGCAAGCTGCCATGACATACCTATTGCCCTTCTGAAACACATCGCAGCATGTATCTTTAGCAAAGGCATACTGCTCACTGTTGCATGCATCCTGGCTGGCAGGGAACTCACACATGCCCAAGACTGGCAGGCTATTTTCATGATGGATAATATTATATATTCATATATATGCACATGCATTCACACATCTGTCAAACATAGGGTTCACAAAGCACCACAGTGTAAAGCTACCCACTCAAACATGATGGGTTGGTTTCTCTCAAAGTCAAATACAAAACTTTTTGATGCTAATGAGAGCTGAATATGGGTCCCATCCTGTCGTCAATCTGTTTTATTGCTAGTTCTAGGGGAAAGTCCTCATGATTCCTTCTTTGATTCCCACCTCTATTGCCCTATCATGGCTGCAGAGCACAGGACAGGACTTGTTCAGCCAGCCAGAACCTGGAGAAGGGATGTCTCTAATGTGGAAGCTAATGTATTACATATTATTTTATTGATTGACAAATAATTTTGGCTGCTTCGTTACGTTTTATGAATCATATCTCTAAATTCATTTATTCTAAATCTGATCTCTTATTTTCAGTAAGAGTGAATATTTCTAATTAGTCCCTATAAGTTACCACTCACAGAGAAATATTAGACAACCACTAAGGTTAAGGTGCTCTAACTATCAAACATAAAACATGGCGGGGGGGGCTGGGGTGGGAAATGAGTAGCACAGATGGATCTTTACACTTCACTTTGTATGATGATCCAGGAGCATATCATTATGGAAATCTCATTTTAAAAATTAACTGAGAACAATAAACATATTTAAATTTTTTACTATGAGAGTAGAGACACGAGTCTCTCAATATCTGCAAGATGGTTCAAACATTTCATAGTTCTTTAATAATCAGGATGGTAGAAGCACGTAAGTGGGATAAATGATAGAAAAGCAAAATGTCTGAGTAGAGTATCTGATACAATTAGAAAAAAAACCATTATTTTGGATAAATGAGGCCTTCCTCAGCTATGCCCAAAAAGCTCATCTGTTCTTCCAGCTGTTTTGAGTGGCTCTACTAAAAGATAGTGCCTTTCCCTGCAAATCATACCTCTTCTTACAAAGAAGTAATCGCCCACTATTGAATTCTAGTCATGTTATAGTCATTTTTCTCCATCATAAAATGCTGTGGTTTTATCAATATGTAGTAAGACTTGCTCATAAAAGAGGAAAACCCTACAAAACACCTTCTTCCAAACTCTTAATAGATCACCAAGAAATAGTGATCATACCCTACTACAATCTACTCCTTCATACAACCATTCCCAGGTTTATGAACTGCCTTCACTAGAGTCATCTGAGAATTATTTTAATTTTAAGGTAATTTAAAATTTAATTTAAATTAATCTTTAAAATTCCCCATTTCCTTCCTGTCTACCTCTTCTTCCCTATTGTTGTTATTGATCACCAAGGGTGTTTTTTAACTCTGTGAATCTCTCTAGTCTGCAGGATCGAATATTTGCCATACTACATATTATGATGTAGGTTCATCAAGCTCACTACCACTGGGGGCAATTGCCAGGGCTGGTTACTTCACAGTATGGAAGAACATGGCATAACCTAACACACCTCTCCTATTGTGCTTGAAGGAACTATATTCCTGCCTTCCCTATGCATCATTATTTCAAAGAAACAAAAAAGCTGAACTTAAGATATCAAATTATTATTTCTGTTATAAGCTCTACTACATCAAGCTCCAAGACTAGGTATCTGCCATCTGCAGTTCCTGCAACTCCACCCTTTAAAACAGAGCATGATCCTTGGTCTCACACTCACGTTCCTTCATACCACAAGTATCTAGTGCACAGAGTCCCAGACAAATTGATACTGTACACTTGGACATGCAATTCAGGTTTCTCACCCCACCAGTGAAGCACTCCATGCAAACATTTGTCTCTCCGGCAAATAAGTTAATGAAAATAAAAAGAAAGAAGGAAATATTGGTATCTTACTCTGTACACTAACCCAAAGTCAACTGATTTAGTAGAAGGATACAATTTTTTTTTTCTTTTTATGCCAGACCTACCAAAACCACTCTATTGGTAATACTGCAGCTTCAGAGGCACCTATGAATCTATATATTTAACAAGACATCTAGCAATGAAATCTTTAATTCTTGCATTTCAGTATCTTCACTCTTATTTAATACTATTTTGAGAGTAACAGTCTACTAGTAGCAATTGCTCAATTATAACGTGTACATTTCCGATGGCACTGACTCACTTCTTCTCTAATTATTTCTGCAGAACCGCACTGGTTACCACTCCTTTTACCCAATCATAAGAAAAGCATAGCTTGAAGATTGCAAGATAAAAACACAGAGCAAAGAGTAATGACTTCTCCAAGTCTTCACTGACCTATAGTGGACAAAAGGGACTATCAGGTTAGTTGAACAATCAAATCCATATTTCATATTTGTCTGTAGACATGAAAATTCTGAACAATTTAACAGCAATGACTAATTAGCAGTCAAAAGTTCAGACGAGAGCATGCGATGCTTGCAAGTACAGATTTAAAAGCTAAGGATGAAAAATATATTAATAAGAACCTGTCATAAGTCATTACAAATTTATAGATGTCTCTTCACACAGATGATCTACAAACCATCTCACAGCAAAATAAGGTATTTCAGGCAAATGCAAACCTAAATTACATTTTTATGTAGCCTAAGAAAATACCACTTCAGGGCTGAGCTGAAGCTCAATAAATCCCATAATGAGACACACAAAAATTAAGCATTTCTCAGTCTTGATGATCTATAATGGAGCAGTGAATCAGATAATGGATTCTTGTTCTGGTAAGCACATTTTCTCTGGCCAGTTCTTAACCAGACAGTAGACAGACATATGGTCAGAGAAGTTCTCCTTTCTCAGGCTGTTGAATTACACTTTCCAATTACACTGTCCAAAATGTGGAGCAAGGTTTACAGCCCCTAATATATCTCCTTTCACATCCACCATCCTTTCTTATATCAGAGATAGAGGAGAGCAAGCCAGAGAGTAAAAGTTTCTTTGCCTTCACCAGGAGCACTGCCATGGCTCTCGGTGCGCTAACACTTCCCAAATTCTAGCAAATGTCTTTTCCTGCACCTATTTCTCCAAGCAGCAATCATGGTTGTTTATCAAAAGCCCAAATGCTGGGTTTTTTGCAAATAATCTGTGCATTTCTGATCAGAGTGAAGTTTATCAATCTGTGGTGCAATAAAAGTACGAACTGGTATCTCCAGGTCAGTCTGAAGAGGTGAAAAGGTTTAACCCAGCAACAATGCTGGCAGATTTCTAAAAGCATTTGGTGACATCAAATGTGTTTCAGCATATTTATGTCCAAATCTAAGACTACATTCAGACTGCCAACATGACTTTAGAGTGGGTGCCAACAATATATAATCAAAGACTTTTTTAAGCCATTAAAATTACCAAAGGTATTTCCTACAGAGAATGTTACCTACTTAAAAGCCAAAGTTAGAGGCTCTAATAGCCTCTGACATTATCTTATTTAAGTAAAAGATTACAGAGTAAGATTAAAAGATCCACCACTACACTGAAAAAAGTTTCAGTCTTTTTAAGTTAGTCTGTTGCGTTGGTTCTTTTAAGTAGTATTCAAATTATCACATAAAATTATGAAATTTAAGATTATGTAAATTAGAAGTAGTACAGTTCCTTAATCTGAGACAACTTTGATGCAGGAATTTTTCTTGACTGCAGAGCTCGGAAATACAAATTAGCAACTTTAACGGTATATTGTAAAATATCTCCCTAACATGTCATCAGTTAAACTGAGCAACACAGACATTTGGGATACTTGATCATATTGTTACCGTTATGACCCAAAATACTTGCTTCAAAGAGTTTGTGATCTAAATAAACAAGACAGACAAAACAACACAACAGCAAAGAGATCAGAACAGTGGATGGCAAGCACCATGCTGGTTCCAGAATCATTTGTTTGCTGTGATGCATCACACCGCAAAAAGCCTCAAAGACCTGTGAACCAAGGTCATCCATCCATCCATGTTTTCCCCAATAATTGTTTTGTGCCACACTACCCAAAGAATGCAAGTAAACTGAGCAAGTCATTACTAATATATGATCCAATGATACAATTTCAGAAGGAAAGTCTGCAAAATTACAGGTGAACAAATAATCCTCACTGTTGCTAATCCTGGGGGTTGAAGAGGAAAAAAGACAACTAAAACATTCTGAATTTGGACAAGAAGAAACAGCAACTGTAGACAAGAGGAGGGAATTTCCTTCCTATGCAGTCTCTTCAGATGGTGAAAGTTTTCACAGGTTAACAAAATGCTAACATGTAATAAAAGCAATCTAATCCTTCAAGTATTTATCTTTACCAGAAAGAAAACTTTCCTGAACTAAAATAAGTTGCACAACTAACCCCAGTGACAGAAAAGAGTTCTTTGTTAGCCCCACAAGTATGAGCATCATCCGTCCATTCTTGAGAAGTATTTAATTCAGATTATATGCCTGGAGAAAGGAAGTGAGATGAAAAATCTATACAGCAAAAGGTGATGACAGCAAGGAAGCAATTATTCAGAGGTTACAGGCTGGAGCCTGGCTATCCGAAACAAGAGAGGATCCAAGAGCGACGTACCCGCTTCTTCCATTTGGTTACAATGCCAGGCACCCTCATGACACTCTGGCAGATAAAAAAACACCACCAACATTTTCAAATAATGTCATCCTTAACTATATATAGTCTTAACACTGGATACCAGAACTTAAACATAAGTTTTATAGAAAAGAATAACAAGTTCTGTGGAATGAAAAAAAATGTACACATTCAAAGCATTAAAAAAAAAACCACCTTTGCCTTGATGGATTTTGTAAAGTATTTGAATTCTCAAGATTGGAATTCTTTTTCCTACTTAGATGGCTTGATACTTTCCACCTATTCATCTAAATATTAAATTAATACTTCCATACCCACAGTATCTGAACATACTGAATTACTGATTTCACAGGGACAACTGGTTTTGAGTAAGGATCCCTGTAGGTAAGGGAGACTAACTGGGACCATGATTACCATGAAATTCCTGTGCAACAAGTAAGGCTTGAATTTACACAGTTTGCATTGTTGCTATGAAAAATCCACAGTAAAGATGTTCAAATGAAGTAATGTCTTTTCTTTAATTATACTTGGCTTTCTCTAGGCTCTGGTTACTGGTCCAGCAAAACACACTAGAATCCTACACAAGTGCAGAAAAGGGAGAAAAGCACAACTCTAGTAAAGCCACAACAGAAAAACTATTTGCAGATTTGTCCCACAGAACCAAAAAGTAAAAAACTTACATGCTAATCTCTTATTAACATCAGGGAGTATTTCTAACTGCTTCTCTTAAAAAAAAAAAAACCCCAAACACCAAACAATTAAAAAAAAAAAAAAAATCAATCTGAGACTGCCTTAGCTAGAATAGGATGACTTTCAGAAAGTAAATTAACTAGAAGGAAAAAGGTGTTATTCTTCCTGATCCGGCTGCACAAGTCCAGACTAAAATTTTAACGATTAGTACTCAATATAAGAACACCTTGAGAAAGAGAGCGACTCATCATATGTTTTACAGGCTAATAGTGTACTACCACACATATTTATTTGCTTTTAGGTAATATGTAGCAGACAATTGTCCTTCCTTTAGCTTACATCCCATTTTTTTCACACCTGGAAAAGTATCTAACTATTCCTTGGTGAAACCCAGCATGACCAGGAAAGGGTAGATAATGCATATATAGGGCTCTTCTGCACTGTCACCTAAAATTTGCATCCCATGAGTTCTTTTTACCACCTATCTTACTACTAACTTGCAAGTAACAGCTGTCTTTTGTAAATGTCTGCTCCTCCAAAATGAAAAACTGAAGTCCTCAGGTGGTAACTTTTGTACTCAATGATTACACCTGCATTAGCAGTTCAAATCAGTTTTTATCACTTTTTATCCGCTTTATACTTAGCACTGCATACACAGATTATACACGTTACCGTAGAAATAAACTTCTACTCCTGAAAAATATGGATTTTTAACCCACACTGAGATGTGAGCTAGAACTTTGCTTGCAGTCCTACTGACTGATGCAGATCTTGCAAAAAAAGGATGACACCAGAGGGTGAGATTTTCCAAAGCAAAAGACTCACTGAAAAAAGGTAATGGATTTTGTTAATTTCCCCTTTGCCTGTATTTCTACCCAGATTCTCTTTTGGTTTTTCAGTTTTTTTAATGGAACCAAGCTGCTGGCAATAATGAGAAATCTATAAAATACAGAGAGCTCTCAGTGTATTAAAAAAAAAATTTTTTATAAAATGCTAATGGATATTCTCATGTGCTGTAGTGATACTTTAATGCTATTTTACTCCATAATGCTGGTGGCACAACACATCAGATTTTATACTACTGGCAGTTCACTTTTTCAAGAAATCTTTAAGCCCTTCTAGGCTATCAGTATAACTTCCTTTTCATATTCTGGGGGGAGAGGGGGTAGGAAGAAAAAATAGTTAACTTTCAAATATCATTGAAATAGAATCTATCAGTTTTTCAATTTCAGCTCTCAGGGATGGTACAGCCCAGTTTACATACAAACACTTGAGTGAATAGGGGGCTAAGAGTCTGTCCTGGCCAACAGAGCCTTTTCTTCGGCAGATCCTAGATCTCCAATTCGGTACACCACTGGAATACCCAGGCCCAGCTATTCCCCACGAGCAGTGGCCCCTGGGGCCTTGTGAGCAGATGTACAATTGATGTGTACATTGAGCAAAGCCTCAATACAACACAAACAATCTTCTCCAGATCTTAGTTTCCAGGAAGAAAAACCACCTCATCCTACGTTCACGTCAATCTGATACAGGCAAACAGCGTGGGACTTACATTAGGCAGGTTCTCACCTGATATAAAGCAATATGCTATTTGGCCAGTTTTGTCAAACTGCTTAAGAAGAGACCTTCAAGTCTTTAGAACCCAGAACTCGTGCTAAAAATTGCCTTACTTTCTAAAGTGATCAGTAAGCAGGAACTCCAGCTGAGACAGTCAGCTTCACTTTCAAAGGAGGTTACAGCCCAACACACTACTATTATATTGTTAGTCTCAAAAAAAAAAAAAAAAAAAAAAATCTGGCATTGATTATGGCTGCTATTCCCTTTTTAAAAGCTGGTCCTGTTTAGCAGCTCAACTAAACAGTAACTGCAAACAGCTGTGAATAAAGCAGGACATCATGGTAAACAGCTTACCATGGTCAAAGGGGAATTTACCAACAGATCATCCTGATGGGATATACACACTACATAGAGGTGCTTTTATTTTGACCTCTAAACCCTAACACACTCAGTGACTCCAATTTTGTTACTTCTTGTTTAGTAGAAACAAAGCACAAAACATTCACTTTTATCTGTATTTTCCAAAATCCTGTGCCTCTGTTTGCTTATAGGATTTGAGGTTCTCATGGTTGGTTGCACTGCTCCTGATGCAATTACGAAAATAAACAAAAAGGGAAGCAGGAAATAATTTCATTCATCCTAGCATTCTGCAAACAGTATAACCATATCCAGCAATTCTTCCTGGCAGCCTTTCCTTTATTGATAACAACAAGCTTTCGTAACCTGGAAATTAAAATGGACATGATCAGGAGGCTCAGAAACCCTATACTGATCAGCTGGTGATGAGAAATCTGAATAAAGAAAACAAAATCCAGTTTCATTAGCACACTAGCATTAACAGAGTAAGCTGTGAAAATTTCAATGCTCATTTGCAGCGTAAATTGGGAACTGTGTCACAACAGTTCACTCCACAGCAAGACCTCAGCAGAACTGTGTTAAGTGTAGTCTGTCGTTTAGGAAACTACAGAAGGTACAAATGAGTGATGGAAAGCTGCATACCTGGCACTTTGTTTTAACACAACTTTTCGCTGGTTTTGAGGAAAAGGAAGATTAAAAGGTAAGAATGTACAAGCACATCAAACTGCAAAAACGGTACGTCTTCCTCCTTGCTTTGCAAAATCCAGCAATAAGTAGACACCACACCAAAATGAAACCATCAGTGCTGCCTAGCAGGAAGCTTATCAATGAAATTAAAAAGGCTTTTTTGACTAAACCAATTTTTAATGAAATCACATCAATGTTGAGAAACGTTCCAGGTGGTCGGAAAAAATATTCCAGAATATAAACATAGTTGGAAACTCAGTGTTACAAGAAAAGTAAGTAGTTGGCAGTGCTCTGAATCAAGATTAAAAGACCAAAAATGTGTGAAAAAAGATCAGTACAAAAAAGATATGAAAAGTGATATGAAATGTCACTGATGCCACCACCCTCCCTAAAGAGACAGCATCCCTTTATACCATCCATTGCCAAGTTTCTTGTCCAGAATTCAGAACTTACCAGGTCAACAAAAACTCCCTTGCACTTTCACACTATTAAGAGGCTACATCACCCTAAGCTTTTCCAATATAGCTAATAATTTAAAGCAACATATCACCAGAAATATCAGAACCTTTCTGTTATGAATATGGCCCACAGAACATGCAAGTGCTTGCAATTTACCATATACTTGCATGTCAGATACCTGTGTATCAAAACAGGGCTGGCAGAAAAAATAGCACTTCTCTGTGTAATTAAAGCTGTGTATAACCCCATAAACATGCACTTATTCAATTTCAGAGGCATTCTCAGCGTTGTTGAGTATTCTAGCATGTGCAGGAAAAAAAGCGGTCCTCTCCTCTTAGTCCCAGTCGTTCTGGTCAGTGAGGCTCAATTTCTTTTCTCTGATTTGCTCATTCAATTCAATTCAATTTTTCTGATATAGAAGCCCTCAATGTCTCTAACTGAGCTCTTCATCTAATATAATTTCCTTTCAGCTCTTCACCATGGTCCTCCCTCCACCACTGTTCCAGGTCCCCTAGCTCCCAGCAGTTTTTTTTTCTGAACCTTGTACAGTCCAAGTGTTATTTCCTCAGCATTCGAGTCAGATCAGCCCTCTTTCTCACTGCCTGAACAAATGCAGGAGAAAATTGAGGGCATAGTGGTAATACAGTCTCTACTCACTGTTCCTGGGAGAAATAATTACAGAGGAAATCTTGTTTCGTCGCTACTGTCCTGGGAGAGACTATGCTCAGTTCAGATGAAATATTTGGAGAATTTTGTTGCCAAATCCTAACAGGTCTCTCCAGAGCACGAGTGAACCACTATTTGTCAACAGCCAATAACTGGGTCAAACTCAGACACTTTTTCACAGGAGCAACAAAAGAAGCAAAGGAGATAAATTAGAATGGAACAAATAGAGACTAAAAAACTATTTTAGCTCTAACATCTTCTATTAAGAACAGCAGCACGGGGATGGGAAAGTAAGCACAACGCTAACCTAGAGGAAAGGTTGAATTCTGAAGAGATCTCAGGGGGATTTTTTTTAAACAAAATAGTTCTTTCTGTTGACATTTTATCAGATGAGATATATATATTTAACACACTTCGAGAGTCGATATGAAATCACAGTAAGACAGCAGTTTTCGGTGGAGTGCTCTGCAGAATAAGAGATAGAAGGAACATTTCCATCTCATTCCCCAGCAACCTCTTTAGCATGTCTTTCACTACCACATTTTCACAGACCATAAATCTTAACCACTTTTTTTCTGCATTGCTCTGCAGCTGGTCTTATCAACTGATTATACTCAGCTTTGCCACACACATACCCCTGCTAGAAGCTATATGA
Organism: Fulmarus glacialis; assembly: GCF_000690835.1. NCBI lineage: Eukaryota > Metazoa > Chordata > Aves > Procellariiformes > Procellariidae > Fulmarus > Fulmarus glacialis. Next base: position 21,835 of record NW_009211660.1, on the reverse strand, counting down.
AATCTGGACACATGCATCCGGGCTACTAGTGGAGGATAAGATCCATGACCTTGCCTTAATGAAACTATACCTGTTGCTTTGGAAAGGGAACTAAAGTTCAAGTTGAGGAGCCTTGAAAGAAAAAGGTCCTCAGAAGCCATATACTCCAATGTCCACCATGTAGTCCAGTTCATTTAAGTCATAGTGCCAGATGCAGATTTGAATACAGATATGATGGAGAAAATCACGTATCAGAGTATTTCTCAGGCAAATGTATTTTATGTTTTTTACTTTTAGGAGTTTTTCACCAACCCGCTCCTCAATCACCTCAGCATTTGCACTTCACTCTCTTTTGCTTGCTTCTTCTCTCTTCCCTTTCAAATGCACAAACAGAAATCCCAGCATTTATATTCTGATAAGCAAATTGGAGTAATGTTTTCAAATGAAATTTTTATGCTCATCCTCGATAGCTCTGTTTCTTTTTTGGTGGCTCAAACAAACAAAAAAAAAAAAAGAAAACTGTTCTAACATGAGTATGTGATGCTTCTTACTTTTCTGAACTAAGGGAACAAATTTTTCAATGTCATTTGCAATTTTTTATCTTTATGATTATCTGACATAATAGGTAACACATTTGATTATCAACAATATTTGTCTTTTTATAACATCAAACATATTTTGTATATTTTAGTTATCAACACGTTATTCTGTTACTTTGTATTTCAAAAATGCAGTGAAATGGTGCCAGAAGGGACAGATTTAGCAGCAGGATTTTATTATTGTTTCAAATCAATACGCAATGTAATAAGACTTCTTAAAATACCCTGCCTTCACAAGAAAAGCTTGTGTCCAGGCAGTAGGAAAATGGCAGAAAGAAGTATTCGTTCCAGTGAAATTGCATTTGAAGCTACATAACTAATTGAAACTCTAAAAGTGACAAATCAAGTTCAGATTTCTAGTCAAAAGTATTAACCTTTTTTCAGAATCTTAGCTGCTTGCTATTCACAACTGTTCCCTAAAACATAAATATTTACAATTTGCTTCTTTTTCTTTTTTAAAAAAAGATTCCAATTCCTTTGCACTCTTAATAACGGTTGCTAGGCTTTTGGACCCCAAAAACATAACCATATTACCATAGCTAGCTGCATGAAGCTAAGTTAAAGACTTTGGTCATGAGTGAACTTCTCCAGAGGTTCAGCTTCCAGCGCATATGAGAAGTTTGGGTTCAAAAATCAAGGGCTGATGAAAAAAAGTGGAAAAGGACAAAAAGAAATGATGTGTTCTTCCTTTTTTGATTTGTAGACACAGTTATTAGCAACTATTGGATTTGGACATCAATATGGCTGCAACGCATCCTCGAGTGCTAAGGCATTCATGGAGCTCTGTGAGCTGCCCCCCGTGTAGACCTGGCTCTGTTTGAAAGGATGCGCTCTGGCAAACCACAGCTACCAGTGAGGGTGCTGGCACTCCCGACATGCTCACAACTGCTATTCAAAATACTCCATCTTCCAGGAGTCTGAACAAGTGCCCTTTCCACTATATGTCTACTTGCAGTGCTTGATAAAGCCATTATAGACTGGCTGGAATAACAGCAGAAATAATACAGCTATTTTAGAAGAAGATCCATAGGAGTCTAGTAGAGGTTTTCATGATACAGTTTCTGATATTACGGTTGACACTACATTTTTTATGTGCTGAGACAACAGCCATTTGGGAAAACAACTGCTAACCTCAAGACCTTGATATGTCTACTTTGTTCTTTCATTTTTCTAGATACAGGTCTCAAACTTGCAGTAAGAGAGGTCTCCTTTCCTACCATGCTGTCAATATAAAACTTTCTCAGGCCCTAAAATATAAGTTGTTTGGGGGGGAAGCGGGGTGTGCACAGGTTGTGTCTGTATGTCCATTTCTGAGCTACTTATCAAAGGAAATTTTTTTAGAGGATAAAAATCATGTCCAGCGCCAACACTGAGCTCTTAGAATAAAAAGAGGTGATGTAAAGATTATTTTCCCCTCTTCCTCAGCACTATCTCCAGCTTTATGACTGAGTTACCATTTTTTCTTGCTTTTCTTCTCAACTCTCTTTTTCCTTTTCTTTGGATATATGGTCTTAGAGCAGGACTGACTGGATAATGACGTTTTCAGGTAGAAAAATATCTTTTGTGCTTTGCAGCATGCACAGTATCCCAGGGAACAATGCAACAATATTTTTCATAGACAATTTTTGCATTCCCATTTCCCTGTTACCCTTTTCCATCTTAGGGACTGTCTGAAACTGCTCCAGACGCACAGAGTAATCACATAGTTTCACATTTCTTGTTGAGATGAGGCGTATTTGTTCTAGAAACATATCCACAAGCGAGAACACCTAACTCAGCAAACCAAACCTATAACCAGTGAGGTCCCTTCTGTGGTCTCAGTAACTCCCGTTAAGCCTTGGCCTTTGTGTAATGAGTTGGGCAGTGAAGCGTCCCTTGACCGTACCAGGAGCTCTTGCGTGGATGAAGTGGGTGATCGGCACTGATCATACCAGGAATTCCTGATGCCTGGCCAAGGTGGGGAACGAGAGCGGGGATAATTCGTCATCCCCTGACACCCTTATCTGAGTCGAAACTCAAGTGGAACGGTACCATTGTTACTGAAATCTTGAGAATGTTAGTAACTACCACCTTGGACTGTGGCCAGGATGGAAGTTTACGGATGACTAAAGCCAATCATCTTGCAAACCTATAAACAGCAGTCCTAAGAGAGACCCTGTGAGCTCTCCTGGTCCGCCGTGGGCTGCGCCCAGTATCGCCCTCTGACTGGGACTCCACTCAGAGCTTGCGAACTCTCGAGTTTGTGATATTCGGAGGACCATGGCCGACCGATGACGGGACCTGGGCTGAAACACTCCGCAAGGCTCAAGCCCTCACCCGTTGAGAAATGCCAGACATTTGACATGAACATTTCACTGGACTCGAGGGGAAATTTTAACAGGTATACTTTTGTACATTTATATATATTTGTGTCTCTGTGTGTGCGTGAGTGAATTGATTTAGGTACCCGATAGCAAGCATAGTATAAATATTGCCATCTCAAATCTGTAATTAAGTCACTGTTGTGATTGTAGTAAATTCTATTGACTCACTTTGTAAATGTTAAATTAGTCAATGATTAAGTGCTGCTAATACCTTGTGACCCACCTTAAAACTCTGAATGAACCTTAGACTGCTGCTACATACATATAATCCCTTAGACATAAACCGTTGACCAAGTCTGGGACTAGGAGCAGATCCAGCTGCACCTAAGCTCCATCAGGAGTTTAGAAAGCAAGGGGATCTACTCTCAATCTCGTAACTCAACTGGAGGGTCTCCTTACTCTTTGTATTTCTTCCATTCCACATAAACCATTGTCCAAGTCTGAGACTAAGATTGGACCTAGCTGCACCTAAGCTCCATCAAGGGTTTAGAAAGCAAGGGGATCTTCTCTGAACCTCATGACTCAACGGGAGGGTCTCCCTTATCCTTTTTCGTCCTTGGTCTCTGTATAAATCATTCCAGCTCAATTCTAACTCGATTTTCCTTTGTATACTTCATCCATGTAGTAAGTGATAGAGTGGACCTTGCCATAAAACTCTATTAAGTTGCACTTTTATAAATTCCTATTAAAACCACTTTTTGCTAATACCTTTGACGGTGATTCTTTAAGCGGCCTTAAACCACTCATTCGCAACACCTTCCTGAAACAAGTTTTAAGCTGTTGCACAGTAGTAAATGCAAAGCCAAACCAACCCACTCAGACATGGGAAAAAAAGCTACAAAGGATCTTTTCTAAATAAAGTCTTGTGAAATTGTTCAACCCTGACCCCTCAACTAAATCCACTTCTTAGGAAAGATCTAGTAGCAGTATGACAGATTATGTTCTATTAAAACTGAGTTTATTAATTTTATAATATGCACTGTAACATTTACTGGATGACATCAAGGATTATAAGGGAATAAAAAAACCTGTTAAATAAACATCAAGCCATGTTTTCTCTAGTGTTACCTCTGCTTTTGTTAGCTGGCTTTGAAGCTCAATAGATTTACATGTCCCCATCACAGAACCTTTCAGCAGCCTACAGGAGACCCAGAAGAGTACAAAAATACAGATGGTTCTGGACTGCTGCCAACAGCCACCAAAATACACGGTCAATATTTTTCACTTAAATGTTCATCACTACTGTGATACAATAATAACAGTAACTGTAAACCAGTAACTTATTGCTTAGGGAAATGCTGAAGGCTTTATTTATTATATCCTCTCCCCAGGAACCGAATACTTGTGGGATGCAAGTGCTACTGTCATTAAAGAAAAGTTTGGGAAACATTATCCACAAATAAACTCTTGGTTCCATTTGAATTTCTTAGATTCTGAGATATCGCCAGGAGGAGTGTGGGCTAAATGAGAAGGTAAAATTATAGTAATAAGAGGTTTGGAAAGCTAGAGAATCTGCTGCAACACTGGAAAGCTATCATTTTCTCTAAATGGTAGTAATCCTTTTTTCTCCTACTCAAGTATTTCTTAAGGTGTACAGTCTAAAGGACATAATATTTATAAATTTTATTCATATTTATAAAATCACTTTTACAAATTATTTCTGTAAAGTTGTTTTATGAATTTATAAGGTCCTGTCTTTGTTCATAGAGAATATCTGTAGTGTTTGGCTGAAACCTACGGCAACACTCTGGGGATGCTCATAAACTGCATCTTTAGTCTCTTGAGAAATCAAAATATCGAGTTACATGATAATCATATGCCCCCGAATTGGAAGGAATGCCTTCATTTTCAAAAGGTTACTCATAGATGAAAAGATACTGCTCTGAACACAAAATCATTTGATGGCACATAATAATATAAAAAATAAGGGAAAGCACACCCAACTTTTACACTTGTCACCATTTTCCCAGGAAAGTCACAATTCCAAGGGCTTTTCATGACAGCTCCGCCTGCTGTCACTCTGCAAGCCCTGTGAACCACCAGGAAGATGGTTCATAGCAGTAAGACAACGCCAACCACACTACGGCTTTCATGTAAGCATGCTGTCCTCAGGTCCTAAGAAACAAAGCTCAGACCTGCAACTGATTGGGAGCTTCCCATCAGAAAGGCTCACTGATGAAAAATACAGTTACTCCCAAGCCAAAATATTTTACAGAAGATTTTTTTTCCCTAGATTTTCTCAGTTTTCTATCACAAAACCTGAAATAAATATTTACAGTTGCCTAATCTGACCTGATTCTGATGACTCTGGTTTGCAGGAATGACCTGAAATATTAATTTTCAAATGTATTTCCTATTGGGTTATCTTGCCTCTTGGGGACAGTGGATCTGTGGCCCGGATGCCTCTGCAAATCCCTCTTTCTCCTCTAAGCAGGACTCACGCATGTTTTGGTTGAGTCAGGTCAATAAATTAAATCAGGAAACATTTTTATTTAGAAAAGCCTTAGCTTTATTTAGAACAAAATGTTTCACTGCTTTAAAATAATTTTTGAATCATTTAATTCCTTGAACACTTTTCATACGTTAACTTTTATCCTTATTCGGAACTGAAACAAATATTAAGCACTTCCTACAGGACCATGGATACTTACTTATGACATAAAGCGTTGTGCTGTCAGAAGAGGATAACATAAGACTCATCATAAAGCTATCCTTTCAAGGTTCTTGCTTTTCTTGGTTATAATCTGTTAAAATTGCATTTTTCAATACTTGTGGGTTTTATTACCTTGTGGGCCTACTACTACAAAATCATTAAGTTTGTTACTAACCTCGGGGAGGTAAAAGTTTCACTCTGTTTTCACTAAACCTATGTTTCAGTTATTCTAGATGTGGAAAAATATAACACAGACATAATATTTATACATATATATAGACATCTATATACTCAAACACACAAAAAATATAGTACTCATGCACTTCTACATAAAGAAAGAACAAAGGTACATGCAACACTTGAAAAGAACATCCCCTTCCATCACAATACGCATATAAATATTACATAGAGATAATTATTGTAACAGTGCTACAATTCCATACACATTACTCTCATAACGTAGGTCTTAAATGTTTCTCATTTGAGTTGCTCTTCAAATTCCCAGCCACCTTTGTGGATGCCCCTTGTATGGTCTACACTGCATCTTTGAACTGTACACCATGTGCACTATATTGTAGTCAAAGGGAAGAAACTGAAAGATCAAACGCGGCTCCTGTTCACACCTGCTCGGGGGGACAGTGGCTCTCAGATGCAGAAAGGATCCAGAAAACTCCCTGGGCTTGTGAGCACGGATAAATCACCCTAGAGCTTTGGACTTCTCTGAATGCAAAGTAAGCCTTTGAATGTAAATCTGCCTATCAATACAGCACTCATAACTGATTAAATTCAGCTGAACTGAATCTTTACCATGTTCTCATCTTTTTCAGAATTTAGAGAAAACAACAATATAGAATGGGATTATACAGACTTGAAATTCCATACATCTCAGTCAACGTTTAATGCATATGTGCTTTAAATCATGCCCTATTTAACACTTGTGATTACCCAGTTGACCAAATTCCCCCCAGAAAATGTTTCCACAACCTCTTCTAGTCACCTCACAGAAATATACAGCAACATTTTTCTTCTACGGAAGAAACATTTACTTAGCTAGGGATCCTTACAGACAGCTATAATTTCTGCCCCTGCAGCTAAAAAGTAACTCTCTACTTCAAACCACAAGATTTGGAAGATTTACCATTAACAAATATATGTACACACTGGAAATCAAAAGAATTTCAGCTCATTTACTATGAAAAGATAATAAGCTGTGTCCTACCTATGGTGGTAATAACAGTGCCAGCAAAGAAGAAGGAACTTCCCAAGTCCCAGTGACTGATCTGAGTAGATGTGTTTCCTAAAGGTATGATTCCTGCATTTATTGCTGCCACTACTTGCTGCAAGTTTAAAAAGATTTTTGTCAATATTCATGAAACAATGATATTAATATACATTACACAGCAAATTGATTAAATCACTTATTTAATCCAAGCAATAAAGCAGAAAAGGACCAGTGTTGCTCTGCTCAAGTTTTATCATTCAGCCAGGCTACAATTTAATCTTCAGCAGACACCCCAAGCACTTCAGCACGCAGCAGAGCTGTAAACTCCAGACCATTAAGGAGAATGCAAAATCCACAATATCAGGAACAGCATCACCTGTTCACCAGCAAACACAATTATTTTTACTGTTGCAACTATTTGGTGAAGAAAAATATGCATTAGACAAAGATTTACAATGAGAGTTTCCCAAAATATTCCTCTGTTAAGTTAGGCAAGCAAATGTACTTCTTAAAAAACAGTCATTTTAAAACTCCAAGAAAAAATGCCCATGCATTGTTTTGCACCAAATGAACTCCAATTAATTAAAACACTTTTGCAGAACAGATAATTCAATAATTAAAGATTAACAATTACACTTACGGTTATAAAACTTTCACTATATTAATAAAAAATTCAGAGTCAAATATCAAACATGTATCTCTAAGTTTATACAACTATATACTTCATAAATGTCGTTCTTGAAAATTCAGTACTAGCAGCTAAATGAACAAGCTTGCCACTAGCGACATTTTCATAGTCTCGAGAAATATGAAACATTTCCTATTTCAGCAGTGTCACCTACTGTAAACTCATCACACAAAGTATGCCTGTTTAGTTATATCTCCGTTGCAGATATATACCAGTATTTGCATTAAACAGTACACATCAAGAAAAAGTATTTTTAAACTTGCAATAAATATTTTAAGAAATGTAAGTTATCACTTCATTCTGAAACTTTAAAACAGGACTTATTTCATAATCATGATCCTTATAATAATAATCAGTGTTTAACAAAAGAACAACAGAGGAAGCAATACTGCAAAGCTAAAATGAACATTTTAACTAGCTAATACTTTCTGTTTGGCGAGTTGTCCAACAATGATTATGCACATAAAGATATTCAGCAATAGGGCAGACCGGGGTGGGCAGTCTATCACAGAGGAACAGTGTTGTGCAGTAGCAATAATTTTTTCAATCCCAAAATACACTGATAATTTGCAAATGAAAACATTTTTGTTTCTAAACAGTGCCCATGGAAGTCCGTGGATCTGGACAGAAATGACAAAATACCAAGGCCGGATTAACCAGGCCATTGATTTTTCATGACGGAATCTCAACTTAAAGCCACCATTTCCAGTTTGCCATTTTCAAAGCTCAGATGCACAAAGTAGCCATTTTAAAGTCCACAGCTGCATCTCCGCAGCCACAGGGATCTGGCTGCCACGCCTAAGCCATTTTCAACATCCAGGGCTGCCAACAGAAAGCCAGCTGGGGTATCTTTACATAGACTTTACACTGTTTTATCTTCTCTACCTTCAACTGTTTTCATTTTAATTTTTTTTAAAACGCCAGAAAAGCAGACATCAGAGATGCAGAATTTTCAATCCTACTGAGGAAGGAGAAAGGATGGGGAAAGGGAAGGGGAAGGGAGTTTAATTTTCCTTTGGGTTGGAAGAATAAAGCTTCTACGTTTGGACACCACATACAACTTGGCAACAGTAAATACAGCAGCACTGATACTGACAGGTGTTTACATTGCTGCAGGAAGGGACACATCAGACTAAGCAACGTGTGAAAACCATCCCTTGTATTGATTTTATAATTTACACAATACAGATATTCCTTTGACTTATAAACCTGTGTGCTGCATTATAAAGCCTACTGAATACATTTTGAGTACTGTTTCATTTCAGTGGACTAAGAACTTTCATCACAAGTCCTTGTACCTGCAAATGGGAACATGCTCTCCAGTGAGCACTGGATCAATATAATTTTATGGGACCGTTCATGTTTTATTACACTTTACTGTACTGGATGAATGCGCTGCCCGGAGCAACGCACCTGTTTAGGCAGTCTAGCAAGACCAAGTTTTATACAGATCCAGATGTAACATGTTTTCAGAGCTTTATATCATCACTACACATTTTTGAAGCCATACTACCTCAATGTCTTTTATCTGAAAGTTGTGCCTATCTAAACTGCTCGAAGATCCATTACAGCTATGCATCTCCTAACTGCACTAGACTGTACCTACAGACTTCCAGGAAAATGATACAGCTTAACCCAAAACTACTCTGTTGGGTCAGACTTAACAAAACATAATAGACGGCTACAAAAGACAATTAGCGGCTGTTATTATGTCTCTGATTTTAGCCAACTGCTAATTAGGAAAAGAATCGGGGCAAGTAGGCAAGTGATACTTTCTCTTCATACATCCTCCGAGCTTCTGACCAAGCACAGTTTTAGGGACTTGCCGAGTGAGAGGCTGCACCTGCATCAGATTGGTTTGGGTGGATCATTTTACCGTGCATTTATCTACCTACTTTTGGAGGTCACTTGTATTTTGGGAGCCAAGTCATTCTGTGGCAGTAAGTGCTGCAATTTACTTGTGGATCATTTAAAAAGCATTTCCCTTTTGAGATTTTTATGCGCTTCAAAGTAATTTTAGAAGTTCTTATGTTATGAGAAACACTTGAATTGCAATTTCTTATTTGTTTCCTTCAAGAAATTAATGATCTTATAGACCCATCAGCTGCCTCTTTTTTCCAAATTAAACCCTTTCTTATTAAAAAATGTATTTACCTATTTAAATAAATCTGTTGAATATTGTATGTAAGTAATTTTTTATTGCCAGTATTGCTCACTGACTTTCTTTGCACCTTTACTGATTTACCCTACTGATTGTTTTAAACATAGTTTTAATCATAAAGGGCCAGATGATGCCTTCTTCGTCACCAGGTTATTAAGTTTCCAAACACACGCTATTATGCTTTCTCCTGCACCGTTCCCATGTTTGGGAGGAGCCATCCTTAAATACTAACAAAGCTGCTGCATTACATTCCTTCAGAGTCTTCTGTAAGAGTCTTCCTTACTAACAAGGATGACAGATAGGTAGGGTTGCTGGTTTACTGAGATCAATACTACTATCTCATAAAGTCTGCAGATTTTTTGGGAGCGGTAACAGCATTTTCAGTTCTTTGGATGAGAGGATATCTTTTCTTCTTAGTTGGGTCAGTGCCTATGAGCAGATCCTCATCTAAGACTATTTCCAAGCATAATTTTGAAAAAAAAAAAAAAACTTCTAATATATGTACATTTCAGGGACTAATTTCAAGGTAGCATCTTCTTTCTGACTACATCCACTGCACAAACTTACCTGGAATACTAGATATTAACATTTCCTTAGCCCGGAATAAAAACCCAGGCTCATGCAGCTGGTTTCCACTAACTTCATTAAGGGCCCTCAGTGTTCAAATAGCATGCTATTCATTGTCAGTGCTGTTAGACTCCGTTTTCTCTGCCACTTTATTCTTGGTCTTCAGCCTTTTTTATTGACTGATGCCTTACTACTAGAGCAAACACAACCACTTCATCTGTCAGAAGTTTGGCATGTCATTCTTTCCTTCCTTCATAACTTATACAATAGCCATAGTAACTCTGTGCATTTTGAATCTCGGAACAGTTAGAATCATGAAAACTCTATATAATCTGTACATTTATCATATGTTGCAGCCTGTAAACACTTTGTGATCTTAACATGGGAATTTCTTGACTTTTAAAAAATTACTTTACAGTATTAAAGTTTACTGACCACCTCAGTGGCAATTTTTCTAGTTTTTCTTAATTTTATTCCATATACAAACTAAATTCTGACTTAAAAACCTGTTTCACTTCAGTACTACAGAACCAGCCAGCATTAGAATAGGGATGTGGACAGTTTCAATTCTTAAACCATGTAGATTATTTCACTTGCCTTACCTTCTTCCAGAGCATTTGTCTACTAGTTGTTTCGTATGAGATAACTGAGGACTGAGCAGAGGAGGGGTCACCCAGCACACGGCACCCAATCAAGGCCTCTATGTGCAATGATTTTAAGAATAATATTATATGGTTACAGTAAAAGTAATCGTTTTTCCACCATTTGCTCTTCTTTAATTGTCTTTATAATGGTGAAAATGAGGGCTTTTTTTGATAGTAAAAAGAACTAAGATAAAATTTTCAAGTATCTAAAGATTTTAGGAACTTAATTCCCATTTTTTAAGTTACATGGATACTTAGGCTAGCTCTGTGCTGTATCTTAGGATAGGCATGAGTTGTGTCTGAGTACAAGTCCTAACCTGTATGACATCCAAACTACCTGGCTTTACACCCATATTCGGGAATAAGGTTTGGTAGAGCATCAGAGAAAAGAGGCAGAGACGCTTGAGCCCAGAGTTGATAGGCCAGGCATGACCTGCCTTACTTTCAAAAACAGGACCTGAGCTCCACAGACACATAAGCATTGCATTCAGGCTGTACTTTTTTGCTTGAAATCAGACCACTGGGAAAAGGAGAGTGACAATATAAAATCTCATTTTAACTGAATGTCAGCTTTTCATTTCCTATATAATTTAGAAACACTTTCTGGTAAATACATTGTGCAGTTCTGTATTATCACATCCCTGCGTTCACGCAGATATCTGTCGGTAGAGGCCATGCTGAGCTACCCTCGCAACTTAAGACACAGAATTTTGTGACTTTTTTCTGTCAAAACGAGAGATAAAACAGCCTTTCAAACAGCACAGTCATTTTGTGAAAACAGAAGACAATTCTCCTAGGCCAGGGATTTCAACCTCTGGTCCTCTGACCCTGCGAGAAGTCAGTGGAGATGACGGATGAAAGCCAGCCTGTTGGCAGTAGAGCTACATTCACTAAGCAGGGGTCTGCAGAGCCACAGGAGCAATACAGAGAGGTTATAAACTGAGAAGGCTAGCTTCTGGTAATCTACCACTGTCTCATACAGGGATTGGGCAGAAATAAGTTTGTGTCAAGCCAGTCGCCCTAATAGTCATCTCCTTGTTCCACACCAGGCTCTTAATATGTGCTTTTGTACCATCTTCCAGTCACTTCACTTTTATGAAATGGTATAACACAACACTTCGTTACTCTCAGCTTTTCTATCCAAAAATTAAAATAGAAGCACCTTAAATTATGCTTCTGACAAAATACAAAGTGTGCAGTCTTTCGTTAGCCAGCTTGTCAGGAGTTAGCTTGTGCTTCCTGGCAATCATTTAACAAGTGATGTCAAAAAGTCAGATATGCCTCAAAGTTTCTGGAAACTCATTTCTCAGCCCGGATTTCCTCCTTCGCTGTCCTGCTGCCATTTGACAGGAGCACTCTCTCACTCTCCAGTATAACGATAAATCTCATATGGCCCAGCTACTGCAGGAGTCCTGCGTTTTTATTTCAGCTTTGGTTTATGAAGAATGGAAATCCTAGTTCTTTGTTCAGAGGCACACTAGGATGCTTTTAACACTTAGCAAACAACTCTCCAGCCTCCAAAAGCACATGCTTTTGAGCCTTGCTGTTGAATGAGATTGCAATCATGTTTGTACTATAATTCTGTGACTCCATGTTTTTCTTTTTAGCTTGTATAACATATGACTGTAATCTGCACTGGAGACTAGTACCCAACACGTTGAAGAATTGAAGAACTCTTTTCACTCTATGTTCACAATCTACTCGAACTAAAAATGCGTAGAAACACAATGAAATACAATTCTATTTCTAAATATGCATTACAAACAGTCTATGTATATAAATTTTGTGTGTGTGCATACGTATATATGTATGTATACATACACGTTCAGGGAAGAGGGCTTTTCTTTGCTTCTTGAGATTAAAGACTGGAAGAATTATGCAGACAGCTGCTCAGCAAAACTGACTTACTAGTGAGTCATATCTGCCACCTTTCTAAGACAAAAGCTGTCATTCATATGCATTCAAGCTAGCTAGGTTCTAGGTCCTACAAAACTGCTCATCTGAAGTAAATGTATCCTTTAAGAGCCCCAACATCAGAAGCGGCAAAAAAAGTTGGAAACCAACCTGCTTGAACAAAGAAGTGACAAGGGCACATAATAGAATTTATTTATTATTCTCCCAAAAATCTGTATTGCTCTTGTGCTCATGAAGGATAAAGACTGTGTGCTTAAAAAAATGCCTTTTGGTTTAACCGCCATGTAGAAAATAACTACAGAAAAGGGGGTTGTCCTATCACGGACGGGAACACTCCCAGGCAACAGAAAGTTTGGCAAAAAATTCCCTCCCTCCGGGAGCTAAGTGCAGAGCCAGAAGAGGGGATCTGGCTGTAAGAGGACAGCAAGAACCGGAGCAACCCTAAGCGAGGAGTGCACACAGCCCAGGGGCTTCCGCAGCCCGTCCGGACTCGACCACAGCAGGTGGGTATCTGTGTGGAGGACAGGTTTGGGTGAGGTTATGATCGAAGGTCTTTCACAGAGATCTTTTAATAAATATTCCTCTGATCTGGGGATACAGGTAGAATTTGGGGGGCTTTCCTGTGGAAGGAGGCAATAGCATCTGAACGTTTATTTCTGACAAGAGTGAAGCAGAAAGCAAATACTGGGGTGAAAACTAGGCTTACAGACTCAGCGAGAGGAAAAGAGAAACAGGACCTTACTGTACCAGTTAGTACTACCTGTATACTTAAGAACACATAAGCTCGAGTGCTTTGACAGGCAGACACCTTACTAAGGACAGACGTGCAGAAGGTAACAACACAAACTACTGTTCCTGCGCTTCATGTTTGAACTACTTTAAAAGTCATTCATTTCATGTTGCTTTGAAAACACCAACAGGCAGCTCTGCTACTGGTATTTGCAATTTGTCACAAGCTTCATGTCTGACATGCAGACAGTACATTGAGAAACTGATGCAATGGTATTTTGGATCCCCAGATAAATAAATAAAATATGCTGCAGCATCAATTTCTTTTATGCTGGTCTATCTATCTTTTCAAGGCTTTAAGGTTTGCAAAGCATAAACACCTGCTGCTTCCAGGTTAGGATCCAGACATGGGATGGTTCCTGCTTCCTTTTGGGCAGGCTGGAAGGAATTGCAAAAGGGAGAGACTAAGAATATTTAGGGTTTAAATTGGTACATTCAAACTCCCTCAAAAGGTTCCTGCTTAGAGGACCCATAAGCTATAGCTCACAGGATTGAGAATGTCTATAAATGTTGTGTTTCAAAGAATGAATAAAATTTGATTCAAGCTAAATAGGCTTAGCTAATACATTTTAAATTTGTCTAAATAAATTTCAGGTTTGTCTGAAAACAAGATCTTTGCATCTCTGTGATTTATTATCATCTCCAGAAATGATACAGCAAGCTCAAATACCTTCTAATCAGTGGGAGAGAAAGAAGGATTTACACTTCTTTATGTTAAGAGTTTTCTACATAATCAGAGAGGTTGCGGCTCAAGGAGCTTATCTGGCTGAAATAAAACAACGTATTCCTGAGGATGCCACAAAATTAGTTTCTTGGGGCTACAATGCAAGCTGTAAAAAACCCTGTGAAAAAGACACAAAATCAGCTACCAGTGGAGGTGCAACTTAATGTAGCTAGCTACCTTGAACTATAAAAATGAAGTGCCAGAAAACACATATTTTAAAGTAGAATATTTTTACAAGAAATTAATCACATAAGAAGCCATGATGACATTCTGGTGATGCCAGTTTGATGAAAGAAACACTGCCCCCGTGTCATTCATAACTGTGTCAGGCTTTCCTCAAGAGAGACAAAGAAAAAAACACATTTTTCCTCAAGGGAGATAAAAAGAAAACACATTTTGGTCTCATTCACAGTCTAAGAGATGAATGGAAAGAGAAGAGAGAATGCAGCTGACGCAAATGTAAGATTAAAAGAGGCCTGGGACATGACTGTGGACCCCAACACGGAGAGCTGTTCTCCTCATGTTAACCACAAGCCCACGCAGAACCCAAGGAGATCAACTTGTGGGATCAAGGTCAATTCAGCTGATCCTGGTGGTTCATTAATTCTTTTTTTTTGTTTTAAATGCAAGCACATTTTTGTGGGCATTCAGTTTTCAGAAGAATCCACATACCCTGAAAGGGGCTGGACTTAAAACTCTACAAGAGTCCTTTATTGCTGAGACAGCTTGGTTCAGCACTCTGAAAACTTGTTCAGATTTCGAAATGAAGGCTTTATATGACAAAAATTACCACTTGGAACACATTAAAAGGTTGTGCTGTTTAGTGTGATATTATTTTTTCCACTTGTGAGGGTTTTCAGAATAAATACATCTGAAGGTTGTTTCTGCTAAAGGAACCAGAAATGAGGTATGTTGTGTTATTAACTTCAGTTTCAATGTACCTTTACTTGAAAACTCTTCATTAAGTTTCAGAATTAACTTACTAAGATAACTAGAATAATTCACATCAGCTTGCTGGGACACTCTAGATGTTTAAAGTAGTATAACTGAAATTTCTCTCAAAAAAAATTTCCAATTTTTGTATGCAAAAATAATACATTAAACAACTTGATGCTTGGGGATTAAAAGGAATTTTTTTTCCATTTTGGTTTATAAAAGTCAACACTAAAGCAAATAACTGCTGAGCAATACATAATTAGGTGATATTTACATAAAAAGCTCTTCTCTTTTTTTTAATCAGCTTTCTCTTTGGCAGGGGGACAAATATTTGTCTCTCATTGCTAAAACATCCCACAATGCACAATACTGGTCACATCCTTACCTCCTAGGAACAACATGAGTTCTGGGGGGCGGAAAGCAAATTCATTCCCCCCTATAGAGGAATGAGGTGTATGAAACCACAATAATGACAATTTTGCAAAGTTGTTGGATATCATATTCAGTCAGGCTCAACTGTCCCCAGAGACAAACTCTTAACCCCAAGAGATGTCATGAAGGTATATGCATGTATTTGATGGCTGCGCAGCACTGCAGGAGGGCGTGCGTGCAACCTGCACACCAGCAATGTAACCTAAGGTCTCTTTACATTTGCTGCTATGCACAGGCGCTTAAATACAGCAGGAGATTTTTCTAGGTACTCGGCAATACACTTTGTGCATCTGAGTTTGGAAACTGTCTCCAACACTTCCAAATGTTTCCCAGCAAGCTCACTATAGGGAACAGTCAACACACTAAAAGAGAACTAGAACTAGATTGAAATAATTAGACATACAAGTTCTCTAATTAGATAATTTTTTTTCATTCTTCAATGCTTATTGTTATTTGCGTGTGTATAGCTGGATTACTCCCAGTTTCTATCAGCTTTTGCCCACAAAAAGCTCAGTGGTGGGGAAAAAAACTGTTCCACGCGAGATGTAAAAAATCCCTAGTGTAAATGAAGATCAGGTTTATATATTTTTTCACATATACATAAAATCCACACAGTCTGCACTACATTTACGCTTTGCATTGCATGGCAGGGCCAAGTTGAGAGCAGGCATGGACAGAGAAACCAAAACACCATCCATGATGAATTGTCAAAATTCTTCTTCTTCCAAAAGAAGGAATAGTAGCAAAGTGTCTGGCCACATGCCTTTCTACAGCTTTATAATGTATTAGATACTATCTATAACCTTCACCAAACCAATGCTTTCCCATCTGTTAATAATGAGATCCTTTCAAGACCTTACAACTGAAACTTTAAAAACCAAAGTTTAAGATCAGACCATGCACAGCTTGCTGGTCTGTTGTGTTCTGATTAGACTCACCGAGGTAGTGCTTGTATGTTCACAAGCTTCCCTCCTGGGTTATTTCTTTAGTTGTAGATTTAGATACACCACCACTGATTGCCGTGCGCTGCCCACCTCAGCACTGTTGTGTACAGCACGCAGTGATCCACTTAATATTGTTGTTAATACTGGCTTCAGGCTACAGCAAAAGGAGTGGGAATTGCCTGAAAAAAATGCCTCTTGGGTGTACAGATATGCTCTGTGTGACTTTTGCACATTTTTAAGTATGGTACTAAATAGAAGTGCTCACCAAGTATCAAAACAACGATGCACCTGGAAGCAGGTCTCAGGGTCTGTTGTTCACTGCAGGCATAGTGAACAGTTCAGTGAGGCACATTTTTAAGTATGGTACTAAATAGAAGTGCTCACCAAGTATCAAAACAACGATGCACCTGGAAGCAGGTCTCAGGGTCTGTTGTTCACTGCAGGCATATTTTATTACAGTGAGGCAACAGGTAACTGAAGTGGTTCAGACTAAAAGAGATTTGCAACACCGGACCAGGGAAGTCAGGGACGAAGAAGGTCATGAAGACCACCTCTTTTTCAACACAAGAACAATGCTGCTGGACGGAAGTCAGGGACGAAGAAGGTCATGAAGGACCTCTTTTTCAACACAAGAACAATGTTGCTGGACCGGGCTGAAAAGTTATGAGGAAAACCCAGGTCATTTTTCTGAGGCCGCTGAGGCTGCTTGGCTGTCATCATCAGAGCGCTCTATTTCATTAACTTTGCACATCTTCTGTGCTGCATAGCAGCTCTCCATTGCCCCATGTTTCACATGTATGTAAAATATATAAAGTCTATAAAAGTATAATTCTCACTGAGTACACCTAGAGGAGCCACACAATCAATGTGAAAATACATAGTTTCAGGAATTCGAAACCCAGGGAATAAAGCTGTGCGTGCTGAAAAGCTGGCAACAGTATATATTGTTGTGCCAGGAAGGTTTTTGGTGATGGGTGAGATAAAATAAGGATGGAGAAGACAGGAAAGGAAAATTCCCTATCCTGTGTGCATTTATAGAAGCACACAACCCTGTGTTGTAATCAGCTCTGTGGCAAAGGGAAGATTTTAGCAAAGGTGATGGAAACTAGGTGGCCCCTGGGTGCTAGCGAACTGAACTTTCATTCCACTTGTACAATTTTTGTTAGCTGAATTTGTTCTCTCAAACCAGTCTCCCTGATTTGCTCACCTGACTAAGCCACTGCACATTGCACTGTCGGTTAGCAGTCTTGGAATAGTCAAGCCTGCTTCAGAGTAAGGATTAAACGGCAGATCACAAGTTGTGAAGATTGAAAAAGCCTGGCATGATCAGCACCTTGAGCGATGACTAGCACGAACCAGAGCCAAACCAGTTTCTGGAATCCCAGAACACTAAGTTCAAAAGGAAAAGTTTATAATGAATTTCATTATAGTTTGACTCAAGGTAAATACTTGATTAAAGAAGACATTACAGTCTGTAAGCTCTGTAATTTTCTTCACACACACTAATCATTCCAGCTTCCTACTACACTAGTACGTATTAATTTTCAGTTTTATAGCTTTCAGTGAATTCTTAAATATCATTTACTTTTTCCTCACACGCACTATTTATTTTTATTCATACAGACATCCAACAAAAACTGAAGAAACACTGCATTATATTGTAATAGCAGTCAGACATAAACCCAGAGAGGCAAAATGTATTCCAGTAATTTAGCTTCTGTGACAAAGTGGTAAGTAGGGAAGAAATATGACCCCATGGTTAGGGTAGCAGCCTAGACTTGGAAAAACGGATTTGAGGCTCTGCTTTACCACTGATTTCCTATTTTACTTTGGGCAAGTCACTTAATTCCTGACCCTTAAACAACTTGATGTAATTTGTTATCACTTACTCTGCGTAAAGAAAGGCACCCAAATGCACCTGTAGGACCAGGCTCCCCCTACGCCTCAGCTCTCCTCCTATAAAAGGAGCGTAACAGCACGTTCCTACCTCCATGTCATGGTGTTCTTCATCGCAGAGAAGCAGAAGGGAACAAGGAGAAATTAAGTTTTCCATTTACCCCAACAACAAGCAGAGCAAACACTTCCTTCCCACAACCATCTCTCATCCATGTGCTGTGGGAGGCTGTGTCATCCCCCCGAGCTTCACAAGCCCGTGTCTTTCTGGTCATGCCAAGATCGCTAGCGAAGGTGGGAGCTAATGCTGATACTGCGCTCTGATAATTGTACTGAAATGGTCATTTATTTTACACAGAACATCAAACGGGCATTGAATGCTGATGAAGTGGTTTTTTATTACCAATCTGTGCTTCTGGGTAGGGAACCATAGATGCTAAAATATCTAAGTAGTCCAGAGCAAATTTCAACAGTTTTTGCCTTAGGGACCATCTCATAGATGATGTAATATTGCTTCAAAATTTCTATTTTTATCTTCACAAGTATAGGATCTGACCTAAAAATTTCATATGGGGATATTTATACTACCTGCAAGAGCTTGGTTTAATCAAAATGTGCGTGTATATTTCTCTGAAAGATTATCTCACATTCTGCTGGTACAACCACTGAGACACAGTTATTACACAGCACTGAAATTCCTATCGACAGCACCTCCTCAGGCACACCTAGGCAGGACACATGGAGATAGGAACTGCCTGACAGTCATTTAAAGGGTGGCAGTTTTGAAACACATTTTAGCAACACGGCAGGGGAGAAATCACAAAATGCAAGACATTTTCCCAGTTTGCTTCAGAAGTAGCGTGCTATAAAAATAACTCGGTACATCAAAGCTCTGCATTTAAAACTGCAAAAAAACCAGGTGTCCATGCTGATGTCAAGGCAGATTGGTCTAGAGAGGTAAAATCAACTTCTGAACTCCCAGCCAGATCTGCTGTCAAAAACCACGTCCAGAAACCTTTGCTGCCCACGCAACTGGCATGCTCCAGAGCTCGTGCTAGCCAGGGTCTGGATGCCCACCACCCTCTCCTGCTCTCCAGTGTCCTATCTTAGGCTTCGCAGACCCAGACGGCCCCATGGCTACTGTTAATGAAGGGGTCAATCCTTGCCATCTCTCGGCTGTTCAGTCCAGCCTCCCGTTTCATGGTCTCTTCCCCGGAACCGGCACTATTTGGCAGCCCCTTGCTGTTCCCTGCAGTGCCACTGGATATTCACAAGAACATGGGAACATGAGATTTAAGTTGGAGAGGGCCTCATAAGGCTCTGGATCTAGTTCTGTGCTAGTGCAAATAAATATTTCCTACGGTTCTGAGGCAGGTGACCTGCAAGGGTAAAGTCATGTTAGTAGGAACACGCCGATGTACATCAGTTGTGGATGTGCCTTTAAGAAGCGGAGAAAATTGAGATTTAAGATCAAAATAGCAAGTCCGTGGTACTTTCCTCTACTTAAAACAAAATCAATGACGAGAAACATACAGCTGGAAGGAAAGCTAGCTTGATACAATCAGAGTAAATTAGAAGTCCTTTAAGGCAATGGATGGTGTATTTTCTTCCTCAGAATTAGGCATTTCAAATATTGACAGACCTAGTAAGGCACAATCAATATATCAATTCCTTTGTGAACTATTAATTATATATATTGCTGATGAATAATCATTTAATTAGCATAAAGGGAGGCTTCAGTGAAAAGGCTGTCTACCAAGTGTACTGGACCTAAAAATAGCAATAGCTTTTCAACCGTGAGGCTTTGCATGAAAACGCTATTGCTCAACTTCTGGTCTTAACACTTGTTACATCGCTCGGCCAATACAGAGCTTTGCTAATAACATTCTTCCCCTTTATCAGAGCAGTGCTGCCATATATAATTTGTTCCTCTAAGGCATGGTGACAAGGGTTTGGTATGGATTACCTGAATCAGTTCATCAAGCTCTGTTGCATTCACACAGGAATGCTGAGATACAAACGTCTGCTTCTGAATCACAATGGTGGTTCTTTGGGAGGTCTCATGAGGCTGCTCCAAGGCTTTAAATACTGTTGCTCCAATTATTAAATACACGACTACCACCAGAAAAATTGTTGAGACTGTCTTCCATTTCATAACATTAATAGCCGAATCACTTTCCTCCCGCGAAGAGAGCACAGTAGGCTTGGTGGAAAATGATAATCTTGGTTTGGAGTTCTGAGTGGCCGATTTGGGATCCAGCAAGTCAGGTGCCGCCACTGGCAAAAAAGAAGAAAGTTAATTTTTACAGTGCCGCTCAGATTTCGTCAACTGAACTTCTTGCCAAGAGATTACAGATATTCTGTTGCTTCCAACTGGAATTCTTAAACTGTTGAATCTTTCACATAAACCCCATGCCACGTTACAATGAGGCTGCTGCTCTGAGGAGTATTATCCACTTTATACACGTTTGCAACATTTCCTATATGCATCTGTCCCCTTCTGATATTCGATCATTTCATAAACACAGATTTCCCCTACGCTCTTGCATTTAAATTAGTATAAAGTGGTATTTTGCTGCAGAGATTCTTTACATCTGCTGCTCTCTTAAGCACTGCTAAGCAGCTTTCCAGCTGTGTTTTACCTCAGCATTATAGAGGTAGCAGAAAAATACAAATCCCTCTTTCTTTCATCTGTTTTGTCCTGTGCTCCGACAAATGCTCCCTGAGAACAGTTGCATGATCACTTCCAAAACTCCCCAGACACAACCATAAAAACAACACATTGCTCATCATACCGGTCTCAAAATGTTAATTGCGTATCGATTACACCTTTCAGTGAATACCAGTAAAACATATGTGTACTTACTGGAAAAGTCACCCATTTGTTAAGGCATGTATTTTTATTTACAGCTCAAAAACCCACCGGGTTAGGAAAAGAGCAGCTGAGTGTATTATCAAGTATCTCGATAACTCATGTGACTCCCAGCAACTCCAGGGGCAAAAAAAAAACCCCCGCCACATCAAATGCAGGTAAAGGTCTCCTGTGGGAAGATGGCCACAGCAGGTGACCACACAAGCTATACTTAAATTGTTTTGAATTACGAGCACATTTTGAACGGCCACGATGCCGCTTCCAGCTGCCGGGGGGAAAAGCCCAGATCTAAACCTAGAGGAAAGTCTCCCTCCGGACGGCGGAGGTGGGACACGTCCCCAGCAGGGGTGGCGGTGGCGGTGGCACCTGGCAGGGTCACCTCCTGGGCACCCGCCGGGCTTGGGCACACACCTCGGCGCCGGGAGAAGGGGCCAGGCGGGAGAGAGGCCGCCCCT
>NW_009211659.1:0-22293 GCF_000690835.1 Fulmarus glacialis | reverse complement strand
AACGATGATCACCGCAAAAGGCTGGATCCTCCTCCTCCTCCTCCTGGGAGCCACATCCATTTTAGGTGAAGGTTAAACGTTTCTATTCCCGTCACCGCCTGCCCGCAGGCACGCCAGCATGAAGGCATGTCCGCCGGTGGCCGCTGAGCCGGCAGACACGGGCCCGACAGCGATGCCGGGTGCTGCTCTGGGTCAGCGCGGCATTCACCCGGCCAAATGACTTCCAGACGAGGGCTGGTACCCGTCCAGTCCCCGAGCACAGGCAAAGCCCAGCTGCGAGTCAGCCAGCCTCTGGTTGACTGGGGATGAGCCCCCCTGCCCACTGGGCGTGCTGGGACCATCCCCGCCTGCCACCCCGAGACCCCGCAGTGTCCAGCCCGCACCCCGGCTCCCCTCTGCTCCAAGCAGACCCACTCCGGCTGTTGCCTTGTCCATCGCCCGAGCACGAAACAACCCCAGCCTTGGAGCCAAGCCGTCGGGAAGCAGCGCCGTTGCTCCTCTCCAGGAGAAGATGCTCGGGAGCAGCAGGATCTGTCCGCTGCTGGCTCTGGCAGTTGCACATACCAAAGCCCTGAGCGATAAGCAACCTGCCCCTCTGCTCCAGCGGGTCTTGCAGAGAAAACCTGTTTGCAGGCTCTCTGGATTTGTTTTCTGAGACTATAGAGGAATTTTGCCCTGAAGTGCTCTGGCCAGACGCCCGGGGATAAGAACAGGGAGAGTCAATTTGTTGCTGGGGAGGTGCCCAGAAGCCCTGCTGAGCCCCCAGGAGCTGGGCACGGGTGAGAGCCGGTGCTGGGCAGCTTCAGACTTAGTTCCCCAGTTTAAATGGGACCGGTTCCAGCAAGCAGCCCTAGAACCAGCCATGACCACCAGCTCCCCTTGGGCACATGGGCAAGTGCAGAAACCAGTCCATGTCCCATAACATCAACCATCCTCGTTAGGTCCAACCTCATCCACCTCAGGTTCATTTCTCCCCACACAGGGAGAGGCAGGATATATTTTATATCTCCAGCTATAAAAAGATGATTTGATCTGAGCTGCTCCAACACAGAAAGCACAAAAAAGTTTTTCTTGGGCGCTAAGGGAAATAGCAAATTTGCATCATACCCGAGCCGCAGTGATGCTGAGGGACATCTCCATCACACCCTTCACTGGGCGTCTCCTGCATGTGATGCACCGCACCCCACAGGAGCTCTAATGAGCAGCTCTAACCAGCCACAACCCAAAGGGAAATCTAAAAAACTGAGCCTAAGAATGCCCAATCCCTTGAATCTAATTAATTTATTATTAATCTAATTTAATCTCTAATTTATTGACCCTCAGGTCAAAGGCTTCTGAAACCAGCCCTCGGCAGGATCCAGATAGGACAGAAAACCTTCAGCCCGCTGGTAATGCTCAGCCTGGAGAGTAAGTTATTTCCCAGCTACGGCGGCTTTCCCTCACCGGGACGAGGGGCGTTTGCACGTGTATTATTTTTTTCAGCCTTAATTTACAACTGAACAATATTATTTGACGAGATGAGGACATTTAGGCAATGAAATAAATGTTAATCGTCCGGGATCTCCTGTAGGGTTTTGGCTATTGCTGACACATGCTGTTGGCTCCTCTCCTGGAAAACTGAAGGTCAAGAGCGTGACCACAGCCCCGACTCCCGTGGGAGGCACGCGCGGCCCCTCGCCGGGCTGGGAGGGCGAGGAGAGCCCAGGGATGGGCAAGCACCCGCTCCGACCTGCCTTTCCCCTGCCCAGCCTGTCCCCACGCCCACGGGGCAGTTTGCGACACCATTGCTTCAGGATTAAAGCCCGTGGGGCATTAATTACCCGCAGAGCCCGCTCTGCTCGTTAATCCCCAGGAGATGCCCCGACTCCTCAAGCTTTGCTGCCCAGGGCTCGGGATTTAAATTCCAGCAGGCACTGAAAGGCTCGTAGCCGAGGGATTAGGGGACATCCCGCTCCCAGCAGCTCTCTTAGCCGCTGGGGAGAATCAAAGCACCGAAAACACGGACCCTCAGGGAGAGGTCCCCTCCACCTCCTGAGAGGTATTTTTAGGAAAACTAGCAGGAAAATTGTTTTCCCCTCAAAGTGGATGGCACAAGGCAGTGATGCTGAGGCTCGCAGAGCAAGGGGTGACTCCTGCTTCTCTAGGGAGAAATAAAGCAAAATCTTGAGGTTTTGACCAACGCAATTGGAAACTAAAGCATCTGCCCTTGGCAGCAGTGAGCTGTAAACTCACTTTTTGCCTCCAGGAGAGGGTGTGCCAGACCTGGTTGGGTTGGAGCAGCCGGGCCGGGGGGAGGGACCGGTGCTCGGCCGGGGAGCAGGCAAAGCCTGCCCGCATCACCCCGCGCGTCCTCTGCCCGCAGGTACGAGGAGCAGCTCTCCCCGGGGATACCCGACCTTCGCCTACGCCAGACGCAGTACGTTCCTGTCCCTCCCCACATCCCTGCCAGCGCTCGGCCCCTCGGCTTCTCCCTCGTCCTCCGCTTTCTGCTTTTTCTGCTGTCGAGGTGCTACCCAGAGCCATATAATGCCTATTCCCTCCACAGGACTCCCCTCCTCCTTTCTTATAATCACCGGCCCTGCAGATTAAAGCAGCAGATCCCAAACAAGCTTAGGATCTTACTGGGACCCCACTTTAATCTGTTGCACGTTAAATTTTTGCTTGGGGCAAGTACCGACGGGCATTTATCCATGTGCTGCCTGGGATGGGACCACGTCCTCAAGGCCACCTCCTCCTGCAACCCCCAAATTGCTAAATAAGGTCTACGGATGCATCACTCGGGATGCTGAACTGGAGATCCCGACGTGCCAACAGATTAAAAACTTGCCCATCTAAGCCAAGCGCTCGCTCCAAACCAGACATGACGCTCCCGTGGCTGCTCTCATTCAAATGGTCTTTTCCAGCCACCTGCTGTGGTAAGCCAGGGGTTCCTTTTCGACCACCACTACTCAAATAGCCCAGCCGTGTGCCTGTCTGCCTTTCTAGGAAATAACCCGACCTGGTTTATTACAAATCGGGTGGAAGAGTAGGTGTGGGAGACGACACGGCACGTGTTTCCAAGAGACCTCATTTTTAGAAACTTTAGTCACAAGCGCATCCTCGTAAACATTATTAGAACATTGTCATTTAAAAATAAATCCAAACCACAGACTTGGAGTGTATCTCATCCATTCAAAGCAGCTTAAATTAATACCAGCTAGTAGCCCAGTTAAAGAAATTTCTTTAAAAATCTAACCGCATATTAAACTCAAATCCTTTTTGTGTTTTACAAATCAGCTGGCCCCTAACATGCTCAGCCTGCTCGGTAGCATCTTACGCTTCTGTTTGCACACAGTAAAACTGGTGTTTGCAATAGGACACGCACTTCCCCTATAGAGAACATACATTGAAGTATGGTTAAAGACATTCAACATGATCATACCAACAATTTTACCCTCTTTTTTGGGTTGTTTTTTTTTTTTCTTTTTTTATTTAACCACATTTGAAACGCAGGCGAGCATTGCCCCTCAGACAGCATTTAAATGACAATGTGCGTTTGATTTCCTTTAAGCCAAAGTTATTCCACACTAAGCATGAACTGCATGCACTTTGCTCCCCTCGAGTTTATCTTAATCATCCTGAATTCGGTAGCCTGCGGGGAATTAAGTCAGAAGCATTCAGGCGCCTTCTCATGTTTTATTTCCCAGCTCCCTGAACATGCTTTGAGTTTGTTTAATTCATGTGGTGTATAATATCCAAATGCATAGTCTGAGCTAGATAGAAGCTGCTAAGAAACCAACTGCCCATTTTTGGGCAGCCATACGTGTAATGTGCATCTCAGTAACACACCGCTGATGTTATTCAAGGTCCACTGGTGCAAGATTCAAAACGGTTTTTATCTCCATGGTCGAAATGGAGCGAGTGCTCAGGAAAGTGTGGCCAAACCGGTGTGCAGAAGCGTACCAGATCCTGCCTAGCTGAGCGCCTCTGGGGCACGCACTGTAATGAAGCAACCGAGGAAGGGCGGCTCTGCATTGGACATGTTTGCTCAGGTGCTCCTATAACCTCACTTACGGGCAGGGGACCATGTCCTGGTCTCACCACTGCGTAGGCGTTGTACTCCCTTCACTGCTGTTTTACCATCTTTCTCTCCCTTGCCAGAATATGGTGATGCCGGTGCCTTCCAGAGCAGGGCTGGAGAGTACTAAGGGAGCAGAGCGTGGGGAGTTTATAGCCAAATAGCAAGCTGGGGGGGGGGGGGGTCCAAGTATGGGGAATCATCAGGGACCCGTAAAGGTCCTGGGGAAACAGGAAAAATCCCGTTAATCGTGTTGTAACAGCAGCTCTCAAGGTGGAGTCCGGGATTGCAGCATCGTTGCAAGGAAGAAGAGTTGGCAATATTGAATTGCCACAGCCCCTGCTAAAGGGGCTTGTAATTAATTATATTATTCTTATAATCCCCTTTTAAACAAGTCACTCTGAAAATAGTCCATGTTTTCTCCCTGAAAGTTGTTTTGGATTTTCCCTGATTTCTTCCATTTATTTCCAGCTATAAAAAAAATTATCAGGTAACTGCTTTACAGGGATGGTCTGTGATTGTAAAAGGAATGCCCTGAGCCCTTGCGTTCGGAAGAAACAGAGATTATTATTTAGGATTAATCACTATAGGTACTGAAAATGTTTCAGAATCACTGTCTGGGAGACAATTCGTTAAATCCATCAGATAATGCTCATTTGGCAATTAACCTGTGTCTTGCCCAAGCCAGGATACCATTGAATAAGGGGAGACAGCTTTTAAGATAGACCAAAGTCATGACTTTTGGGCATGAGTTGGTAACAGAAACCTACAAAGTTTAAGGCATTTGGATTTGTAATTTTGCCAGGGTTGAGCTAAGAGCTCACATGCTGATCTGGATTCAAATTTCCCTGAAATTCAGCCCTTTGGGGAAGGTAAATAACAGTTCCTAGCTGTAATTATATCCACGTGGCTGCTTTCTACTAATTGTCAGGTTCAAAACGACATCGTCGCTGTGTTTCTAATGCACAGCTGTTGATAATCAGTAAAAATATGTTTTGGATACAATTTATTCCTTATGCAGTATCTGCCTTATTGCATCTAAATTAAAAGCAGACACGAGACCGTGCCGTGAGCGTTACGGGGACTTGGGGCTGCTTTCTGACCTGTGTACCTCTCCTCCAGCCTGCAACATCACCTGCCCCATGGGCCGCGTCAACGCCGACTGCGACGCCTGCATGTGCGAGGACGCGACCCTGCACGGGAAGGTCTCCCTCGAGGACGGGTCCCCCGCTGCCGATGCCCGGGTCTACCTGCAAGCCAAGAAACTCAAGCTGTTGACAACGGCCGATAACAGGGGCATGTTTAGGATCCCAGGAGTCTGCCCCGATGGCAAAAACACCCTTAAAATAAAGAAGGCTAAATATGCAACAGCGACTGTCACCGTGCCCAAGAGCAACAGAAGAAACCTGGCGATCCAAGTGCAGCTGCAACGATCAGGTAGCCCCAAAGAGGGGGGGAATGCAGGAGGCTTTATGCAGTAAATCAGAAATAAACCCTGATTTTTAGGAGGGGAAGAGTAACGAGATGGCCTTTTCCTCCTCCTGCAGGCAAACCCTACATTTTCAGGAGCCCCGAGGACAAAGCGAGGAGAGTGGGACAGAGCGTGTCGCTCTGCTGCGATGCCCGCGGGAGCCCGGCCCCCGACCGCTACCTCTGGTAAGGAACTGTTTGATCAGACAGCAGTCTTACCTGTCCCACAGATTCAATTTTTATCTCCTTACCATCTCCATAAAGGTGGTTTTTTAGCTATAAACCAGCTAAATACGCCGAGAACTGATTGCTGGAAATGATGGTTTCCTCGAGATGTGCAGAGCTGGCATTTCTCGCAGGTGCGGTAATGTCATCTGCAGAGAGACTTACCGGAAAAAAATACAAATAAGAGTTTGAAAAACCTCAGCAGGCACAACTGGCAGCTCTGCCTGCCTGCCAGCCGCCCGGCAACCACATCTCAGTACTGCCAGGGGAAGGGGAATAACTTTTAGGTGAGGCCACCTAGCCAGACTACAAATGGGGAAACTGAGGCAAGAGGTCTGGCAAAATCCACATGGCAGGAGCAGGATGAGGGCATCGCTCTGCTCCGGCCAGGCGGTCAGTCTCTGTCCCCTTAACTGCCTGGCTGTTCCTGGCAGGTACCACAACGGCTCACTGCTGGATCCCTCCTTATACAAGTACAAAAACAACTTGATTCTGAAGAACTTGAACAGAGACCAGTCAGGAGAGTATTTCTGCAAGGCCAGCAGCGCCGGGGGGTCGGTGAAGTCCCAATCTGCCAAGCTTGCTGTCATAGGTAAGAGAAAACGTGCATGATGCTCTCCAAGCAGCTGGGCAGGCAGCAGGGTGCAGAAACCAGAAATTGCAATACAGGCGGGAAAGAAAAGTTGCAGGAAAAATATTTGGGGTTTATTTCATGTATCTGTCAGCAGATAAGCTTATGCGAGCTGGTTATGAACCAGATGCCCTCTACAAACTGGAGCTCTGAATTGCAGGTGACCTGCCAAGCTCAGTCTGCCGTTTCAGCAGATTTCTCCCTGTATTTGCTGTCTGACATGTGAATATTTCTGTTTGGTTTTTCTTTTTTTTTGAACCCTGGGACACATTCTTGGTCTGTTCACAGCCGAAAAGCCAGGCAGCTGTAGAACATCTAGCTGAGGGTGGGTTGGATGGCAGTGGTGGGTAGGCAGGAGCTGGGACGCTCCTGCAAACAGCACTGCTCTTAATCAGGTACCTAAAGCTAAAGCTGAGGACCTGCTTCACCAAAACGGAGGCCAAATAAATTCAGCTAACCAAAATCCTGCAAAACATCTGTTTTATGGCTGCGAAAACCTCACTGTTATTGGAAGCAATGTTTAGCTCTGAGGGTTTCAGACCACATAGCGATGCCTGTACAATTATTTCATGCTGCTCATTAAGAAATCCTATTCAACAGGAAGACAAGAGGCAGCCTGCAACTCCCAACCCCAAAGCCACCTCATCCGCCTTCCGCACGACTGCTTCCAAAAAGCAACCAACTCCTTTTACTACGACGTGGGCAAGTGCCCAGCAAAGACCTGTGCTGGGAAGCTGGATAAGGGGCTCCGGTGTAAGGACAATGTCGCCTACTGCTGCGGGGTGTCCAAGATGGAAACCAGAGACATCTCCTGCAACGGGTACACGCTCCCCACTAAGGTCATCATAGAATGTGGCTGCAAAAAATGCACCGAGACCAAAATAATGGTTCGAGGCAGAGCTACAGCGGCAGATAATGGTGAGCCACTGAGGTTTGGCCACATCTACATGGGGAACAAGAGAGTGAGTATGACCGGCTACAAGGGAACCTTCTCCATCCACGTCCCAGCAGACACGGAGAGACTGGTTCTAACTTTCGTCGATCGGCTGCAGAAGTTTGTGAACACAACAAAAGTTCTGCCCTTCAAGGAGAACGGAGGTGCTGTGTTTCACGATATCAAGCTACTAAGAAAGAAAGCCCCTGTTACGCTGGAATCAACCGAAACCAACGTGATTTCCTTGGGAGAAATGGAAGAAGATGATCCAATCGCTGAATTAGAAATCCCTCCCGATGCATTTTACAGGAAAAATGGAGAAGCCTACAGAGGGAAAGTGAAAGCCAGTGTGACATTTCTGGACCCGAGAAACGTCTCAACAGCTGCTGTGACACAAAGTGACCTGAACTTTGTGGACGAGGAAGGAGACGTATTCCCGCTCCGTACGTACGGCATGTTTTCCGTGGACTTCACGGACGAACAGGGCACCGAGTCTCTTAACGCAGAGGAAGTGAAAGTTCATTTGGACGCTGCTCAGGTCAAGATGCCAGAGCACCTGCAAGAGATGAAGCTTTGGTCGCTGAACCCAGAGACAGGATTATGGGAGGAAGAAGGGGACTTCAACCTTGAGAAAAGCAGACGGCGCAAAAGGGAGGAGAGAACTTTTTTGGTTGGGAACATGGAGATCAAAGAAAGGCGGCTTTTTAACCTGGACGTCCCAGAGGGCAGACGGTGCTACGTCAAAGTCCGAGCGTACAGGAGCGAGAGATTTCTGCAAAGCGAGCAGATCCAAGGGGTTGTGATTTCTATTATAAACACGGAACCAGAACCGGGTTTCTCCTCCAACCCCAGAGCATGGGGCCGTTTCGACAGCGTGGTCACTGGTCCCAACGGCGCCTGCGTGCCCGCCTTCTGCGATGAGCAAAACCCCGAGGCCTATGCAGCTTATATCTTGGCGAGTATGGGGGGCGAAGAGCTCGAAGCTGTGTCCTCTGCTCCCAAACTCAACCCTAACGCTATTGGAGTCCCACAGCCGTACCTCAACAAGCTCAACTACAGGAGAACAGACCACGAGGACTCCAGCACTAAGAAAACAGCCTTCAGCATTAACATGGCCAAGCCAAGCCCCAATTCCGCAGAAGAGAACAATGGCCCTATTTATGCCTACGAAAACCTAAGAGAATGCGAGGAAGCTCCACACAACGCTGCTCACTTTAGGTTTTACAGGATAGAGGGAGACCAGTACGACTACAACACTGTTCCCTTCAGTGAAGATGACCTCATGAGCTGGACTGATGACTACCTGGCGTGGTGGCCCAAGCCCATGGAATTTAGGGCCTGCTACATTAAAGTAAAAATAAACGGACCCCAAGAGGTGAACGTAAGGTCTCGTAACATGGGTGGGACGCACCCGCGTACCATTGGCAAGCTCTACGGCATCAGGGATGTCCGCAGCATTCGTGACTCTGAGCGGCCGGATGTGTCGGCAGCCTGCCTGGAGTTCAAGTGCAGCGGCATGCTCTTCGACCAAGACCGCGTGGACCGCACACTCGTGAAAGTGGTCCCGCAAGGCAGCTGCCGCCGAGAGAGTGTCAACAGCATGCTCCATGAGTACCTGGTAAACCACCTCCCCATGGCTACAAACAACGACTCCAGCGAGTACACAATGCTGGCTCCTCTCGACCCACTGGGACACAACTACGGCATCTACACCGTCACTGACCAAGACCCCAGGATCGCCAAGGAAATCGCCCTGGGCAGGTGTTTCGATGGCACCTCCGATGGCACCTCCAGAACTATGAAGAGCAACATCGGCGTCGGGTTGACTTTCACCTGTTCAGAGAGGAGCGCAGCGGAGCAAAGCATCTTCCAGTCTCAGAGGAACTCGGGCCAGCAGTCCATACTGGTTCTGCCAGGGGAGAGCCCCGCGTACCGAAGGCAGCCGGCAAGCCGCCGAACCACCCAAGGCAGGATCCCGATGAGAGGTCAACGTTCTCCCACATACTAGAGCTGTGTAGGAGCCTTGGTAAAGTCGCTCGCACTTGATTAAATATAATTTGAAAGTAACACCTACCTGCTAATAAGCTAATTCGAAGCTGGTAGGTGTCATTATTTTTGAGACATAATTAAGGTGCACTTTTTTTCTTCCCACCAGAAAGGAAAGACATAAGGCAAAAATTGGGGGCCAGTAGCGGTAGTGGGTTTGTGTCTTATTAAATGCATCCATAAAAATCTTCTTTCTGCCTGACGTTAAACAGCTTCACATGATAGCCTAAAGGGAAGACTAAACATGTAATTCAATAAAGTCATGTACATAAAACATTCTTCTGTTCTGCATCTGCAGACTTTGCCAGCCCAAGTACCTGTACAGTAGTTGGTAACATGAAAAGGAATAAACTGATTTCCCCATACTGAATTCAACTGCAAGGTTCTGTACTTGAAATGTAAGTATTTTATTTATTTCTAGCTTGTTTTAGAATGACTGTATTCAAGCTAAACTACTGGCAGCTGCATTTCTAAAAACTCACATGCTCGATAGCACAGAGAAGCCATGCGGATTTGTAGGCTCCACATGGATAAAACTACAGTTTTCTCTTGCTTCTTGCATTATTTGACAAGAAAATCCATGCTCTATGATAGGGTAGGTTAATAAAAAAAGTAATTTTGTAACTTCAACAATGCTGTGTTGCTTTTTGTGTTTGACATGCCCAAGTAAACCACGTGTAGAGCTGACCAAATAACTTGCAAAATTTCACCTTTCTGTTCAGAAACAGGTCACAGCTTTATCAATGTGAGATTGATCCTGGGTATGGGCGAGGAGTTTGGTGGGTAGCTGGTGCTCCCCCAGGTCCAGAGCTTGGCCACGGTGTGCTGCGGTCAGGGAATCTGTCCCCAGCTTGAGATGTGGAGAGGCAGCAACAGTGCTGGGAGAAGTGGAGCAGCTGGTCAAGGCAAGGGATGAACTAAGGAGACAGCAGCAGGGCTCCCAGAGCAGGACAAGATGGGGGGAAAAGAGGGCTGGGAACCTGGGTGCTTTAAGGATGATAGGAAACCAGGCAATGTAGAGCAAGGCTGGGAGGTGCAGAGACAGGGAGGAGAGAGGCTTCCCTCCACATGCAGCAGCGAGCAGGATGCTGCTGGGCAAAAAGCTGCTCTTAGCTGAAGGTACAGATGGCCACAGAAGGGGTCAGACAGTTGATCCATCTCCAAGTGACCTATTAAATTGCCCTATCAAACCCCCACTACTTCTAGCATGGAATCAAGGACCTCACCAGCACAGAAGACATCCTGTGTTTACACCCAAACACACCACTGGCAATAAATTTTTGGGGTGCAGGCAAGCCAGCAAGCCTGCAATGCCAACATTTCTACCGAGAGATCACCGTGCTACAGGGCAGTGCTACTGGATGAAAGCTGGAATTCAAACACATGCTTAAGCGTGGATTTCCCTCTCCTACCCAATCCCCTCCCATAGGTATGAAGCCAGTTCTAGGCCTATGTTGTCTTACCCACAGCCCATTAAGGGCATGGAGAATCTTCCAACAACCTTTAGCAAGCTTCAGAACAGGTTCTCAGGTCTGACACGGGGCATCCCAGGCATTAAACGCAGAGCTGTGCAGGACTGAGTGCCTATGCAGCCTGAATTATGCTTAAAAAGGTAAAAAAAACCCCTTAATCATGTTTTTATGCAAATTGAGAGTTATCAAAGAGAAGCAGAAAAGGAAGAGCTGTGGAATACTCTGGCACATCCTCTTCATACCAATGAATTTAGACTCTGTGTGTTTTCTTTTGTGTCTAGTCTGCTGCAAGGGCTTGGCGTGAGCTGGGGCCAAGGCAGCCAGTGGGGAGCATTAGCTCTTGGCTTGCGCTGCAAACTCACAGAGAAATGTCTCTTCCCCCTGCTCCCCTCCTTCTCTGCAGACAGACAGCCAAATCCCAAAGTTAGTTTCATCACTTTGAGGGTGAAGTAACACAAATTACTTCTACAGACCAACCCAGAAGATACATGGATAAAAGCAGGCTCGGGATCTCGTCCCTGTGCTGCATGTGGGCTTGCCAGAGCCAAACACAGCAAAGTACAGGGCTCTTCCTTTTGGGGAGAAATGTCTGTTTAACAGGAATGAAATGGTCACAGCCCCACAGCCTGAAACACCAAGAAGCTCTCCAAGTTTCCCCAAACTGTCCCCCACTACAGCTTAACTCCAACTTGGAGGAACAAACTAATCTCTGCACTCACCGAGTCCCTGAGCTCTCAGAGGAGGCTGCTGGCAGAGTACACTGGATACAGAGAGGTTTCAAACACGAGTGCTTAAGCACTATCAACAGAAAACAACCTTGGCCCAACAACCACCCCTCAGCGCTAACACTTCGTCGTTACTGATGAGCCACCATGCCAAATACATTAAGAAAGTTTATATAGGAGAAAAGCTACAGCCAGTCCTGGCATCCACCACTCGCACAAGTTTTATGCTTTAGTTCAATGTCAGTTCTGACTTCTCCAGCCTGTGTTTATAGTCAGTGTACGGCAAAGTCCTTTCTGCAACCTGAAACCCAACCTACACTCCCACATATCAGAGGAGAGCATCAGCTGGAGGAATGCAGGAAGGTTGCGACTCAGCTCCTCCCTCGGCCTTAGCCTTCGGACCACCAACCTTGAGAAACAGGCTGAAGCAGGAGCCCTGGCTCCTAAACGTCGGCAGGTTTGCGGCTAATGGCAAAGCATCTTCCATTAAGGTCACTTAGTTTCCAACCCTCAGATACATCTGGTGACCTACCCCTCCTCCTGTTTTTAAGAAAGGGAAAATATTGCTTCCCAGAAGCTATCAGGCCATCAGCGATTAGGATAAACAAAAGGCGAGACATTCTTGTCTAGTTTCAACCCTCAAATTATTCAGGGATTTTGCAGTCAACTTTTTAAAAAGACTCAAGTACTTACACTTTTTTTTAATTTATTCAGCAGAAAACAGGAATAAAGCGGTTTCCTAGGAAGCAGGGGGAGTAATAAGGTTTCCGATCATGAAACAGATGCATCTAACTGCGAGTCACCAGCATCCTAGGAAATATCACTCCCTCTAACATTTATTTGACATCCAAGATGAAGTCATCCCTATCCAACACCAGAGCCCTTCTGGTGCCCAAACGTTTTGCAGTTCTACCAGTAATTTGGCTTCAGTGATCTTAAACTGAGCCATAGCGGATGCTGGGTCTATGAATACCTCTGCTACTTTCCCTCTCTCGTCCGAGAGGAGGACAGCTGTTTTATTTTGCTGGTATCACTTTCCAATTGCTAGGGTGGCTGTACTTGACCTCAGCAGTGGTACTGGGGATTGAATCACCATGTCTATGTTTCAGAGTCAACCTTGACATGCTATTCCACACCTCATCAGTGAATGCCCCATTTTTGTTTTGTCTGTTCTGCAAAAATAATCAGATTTTCATTACCTACAGAGTTAAATCCCTACAGAACTAGGTGAAAGCAAAGTTTCCAAAGAGACATTTTGGCTAACAGCTGCCTGGGGAACCCCAATTCCCTTTAAAGCTTCTCTCATGTCAAAAATAGCATGCCAAAGACTTCCTCCAGAAAAAAAATAAGTTAATCTTACCTTCTTTTCCTCCATAGAACAACTGCGGTAAAGTTGTGCCTATTCAGAGCTAGGACATTAACTGTTAAGCAACAAAGAACTGTATAATCTTTGATAACCTCTTGCATAGAAAACAATTCTGAGAAGCCTGCAAACGCTGCGCAGATCAAAAGATTAAGTTACAAGTATAGGTATCCTGGGTACAATATGGTTTAGACATTATTTGGTACTAAACAACTAACTGAAGACGTTCTGTACCAGATTTTCATGATCTTCTGTCCAGCTGACCTTGGTTTTCCCCTAAAAGAGAGGCAGCGAGCACCATCTACTGGGTTCTGAGCACATGCCACCTCAAACTCCCCCAAAGACGCAGGGAAACTCTTCGCTGTTGCTTCATGCTTTAGCTAGAACTGAAATTACCACCTGCCAGCAATGACTAACAGCAATAGGTCTCACACAAGGCGCAACCTAAAACTCAGTGAGAGATGTACAAATTGCCCTACACTTTCTCTCCAATGCTAACATCTAATACAGACACTGCTGGCTGAAAGTTGAGATTCCAACTAGCAGTATTAATGCCACCCAGCAATAATATTGCTTTGCTCCATGTCATTTTGGAGATGCCAAGGATAGAAACATAGTTCTTATTTGCTATCAACTTCATGATGCCAGAGCAGATTCCAAAAAACAAAGGAGTTAAAGGACTTGCAAGCAGTTTTCCTCAAAAGTCTTTCCTAGGAACAAGTTGATTTAACAGTTTGGTCATTCCTAGGAACAGTTCATTTAACAGTTTGGTCATCTAAACACTTTTAACCCTAAATCGCCTGAACTTTTGATACTGTATTGTTTCTGCGGGAGTCACATCTTACCGTTCATTTTGCTCAGGTCATAATGAACCACAATTCCTTTTCCAGTGCCCGGGGACCTGGTACATCAGAAAAGTTGGGTCCACCCATGCTAACAGATTACTAGAATACTTCACTTCTCGTAAGTGCAAAATTCTTTATCATTTGTGCTTAAAATTATCTATAAATTGCGATAGTGAGTTTTTGCGTGGGGTTTTTTTTGTATACTCATTTCTCTGCTAATTCACCTTCTGATACAACCCATGCTTGAGAGGTGTACCATACAGCTGATTAGTGTCAAAAAACCTCACTGTCTATGGAGAAGACACTTTAGAGAAAATGTTCTTATCCTCAGCAAACATTGAATATTCGAATTCCAATGACGCCTATGAGTGTTCTTTAAAAATAACCAATTCCCAGAAGCTCCAGCTGGGAAAACACAAGGCAAGCAGCCACACAACTGAGACCAGCGATGTAACAAACCCAAGAAAACCCCCAAACCCACCCACCATCCCCACAAAACCCCCACCCACCCATCCACCATCCCTTCTGTTGGCATAAGGTGATAAATAACCTTTCACAGACTGATCTGAACAGAGGAAAAGCAAAATGAGTTCACAACCTTTACCTGCAGTAGTAAGTAGGAGAGAGCAAAGCACTAAAATATAATCATTTGCTTAGAAACAAACTTGACGGGTTTGTAATTTTTGCAGCACAAATTCCACCCTTGAGTCTGCAGTCAAAGACAAGAGGAATTGCCCACGGGAGCCTGACTTTCACCTTACTGTTGTTTCCCAGCTTTTGACTCTGATTCACAGGCTTGGATTCCTTGGAGAATCGTGGGTGCTAGAAAACCCGTCAGAGGCAGATTAATTGTTGGACCAATGGCAATGAAAGAAAAATACTGCAGCATCTGCTTCAACAGACGCTTCTTCAGAAACATTTTAATCCATGTTATATAACACATTTTTCTAGATTTTTTGCTTTCTCTCATTCAGTGAGTCACACTCAAGCATGTCAAGCTCCTGTCACTTTCGTATGTCTCATGAATTCAATACCTGACTTGAGCTTTAAGTTCCAGACATGAGTGCTTGAAAAGACATGCATGCTTTGAAAAGTCTGAAGAGCCAAAAGGACATGTGGAAGAGGATGAGCACAAGCAAAACGGAACCATTGTAACACCAATCCTACCCAACTCCCGCAGTTTTTCTTTCCTTTTGAGGCTTCCAAAATTTCAGTGATAATGCTGTAAATATGAAGCTAAGAACAGTGCCTCACCAAGTCTAAATAGCTCCAGTGGCTCTGCTTTTACTTCAGTAGTATTCAGAAAAAGCCAGAATAAATTGAGCAAATAACACTAGAGCAGCTCCTAAGATCTGGCCGGTCTTTTGCTGTTATCCTCACAGTGCCACATTACTTCTAAGACAAGAAAGAGAGAGAATCATCAGTTTTGGAGTTCTTCACATGAAATGCTCCTTCTTATATGTGCCATTAACCAAAGGCAGGTTGAGGAAAAGCTTGGATTAGATTAACAACTCCTCATCAGGTAAGGACTTCTCTCATCAGAGAGAAAGTATGACAGCAGAACATGAATTTTCTGGATGGATGTCACACAAATATTAATTAAGTAGGACATATACTAGGATATGAAAACAAAAAGGAGAAGGAAGAGATGATAATCAGTATGACTAAATAGGAAAGTTAAGAAATTGATCAGAAAAGCTAAAGGTATCAAAGAAAAATACCTACTGAGCAAGGTGACTGACAAGTTTATAGATTAGAAACAGAATCAATGAGATTAAAACAAGTCACTTGTATTGAAAGGCAAATATACACAGTAAATTTTTCTTTTCTGAATTTAAAAGGAAACAAAATTATGTGCTCACATCACCTGCATGTGACTAAAAACAATCAGCTGGCATTCATGGATGATATTAAATAGTACCTACTATTTACGGCATTTTCAAAGTCAACAGGCCCAAATAAACATGATGGTCCTAAGAGAACTGGATGAGATCTCAGATTAGAATAAAATAGGAATATTCTATTTATTTTCTTTCTAAATCTGAGACTTATTGAAACTGAATTCCAGCACAGTGGAAGTGTCGACAGACTAAGACTATACAACAAGAATATGCAGGAAGACACGTGTAATTAAGCAGCTGGCAAGGACTGTTGGATTAAGCGCAGGGGGGAAGACAAAATTCCATTTAACTTTCCATGAATCAAGAATGATTGTAATATTTCACATGACAAGATTTCCCCCGCTCCTTAGAGTCAATTGCAAAGTTGTTCAGCGGGATTAAGAATAGAAACAATCTAAACGCAGACACAGCTGAGCTCTGATGTAGATTCAACTTGTAGTAATACAGGATATTATAACTAAAGGGGTCAACAATATGTAATATCAATAAAGCACATTAGCCAGTTCTTTATCCAATTAATTATCTAGTAGTGCAACATGGAGGAATTCTGCAAGATCATCAAGATCAACACAAAGCCTGAAATTATTCAGTACATTCATCAAGCACCACAGTGTTGCTTATTAAGTAACATTATTGTTGGTAAAAAAAAAAACCCCAAAACCAAGAACAGAAAACAAAAAAGGAAAGGTTGATCACACAGAACATCAGACTGCTCAGAAAACCCCATCTAGCAAACAACCCCAAAAAAGGCATATGACCAACTACACACAGCTCCAGGTATGGTATTATATCAAGATGCTGCATCAAATTCCAGTCAGACGTAAGGGATGTTTTTCTGTTAAGAGTAATTGACTCTTAAGAAAACTATAAGAGACAGGAAAAGATTCTCCAGATGCTCCCAGCTAAGGCTTAAGTTATTCATCTCAATGTGGGGTTACAAAGGTAGTTCAAGGGCCCACAAGAAAATCAAACTAGACAATTTAAGAGTCTCAGTGAGCATTAAACTCTGAGGTAGAGCAGATATCCTAGACAAATCCCATCCGTTAGTTTCACTAGAAAATATTCCACGGATAAGTATTGCAAAGCTGTAAGAAAAACACTGCATGGATACTCTTTTGCTAGACATCTTATCAAAGATGAGAAGATATTTGACATAAATTATTTGGAAATGAAACAGGCTTTAGTCCTTAGAATCTTGCTTTTGTGAAACCACATACGAATTACAGAGAAGCATGTTTTTTTTAACACTTCCACATTAAAGTAATTGTGCACAACTTGTGCTTGAAGAAAATTATACCAGAAGTCCTCAAAAATAAATTAAAAACAGTGTATAAAAATAAATTTATTACCCAACAGTGGAAACAGGAATTTATTCGCTATCTTCAGCATTCACAGAGATTCTCTTCCTTGATGGGGAAAGAGAAATGAGTATCATCAGGAATCCACGATGAAAACATGCAGATGACAGTAAGATCAAACATTTTGGGAGGAAAGTCCTTAACTAAGTTGAATGCTATAGGTGGGCATTGAAATATTTTATATTACTCTGAACTTACAGACATCTTCTTCCACATCTTAAAATACATCATTGTTTTACATCCTGTGCCAATATTTCTCTCTCTTTCAGAGTCTTTTTTGTCGTGTTAAGTTTGAGTGTTTGAAATCTGCATTCCTGATGAACTGTTCTTGAGTTCTGCTGGAACCAAGAGTGCATATATCCATTGTAGAAGTCAACTGCTGTAAGCTGCTTCTTTAATACGAGTGTTTTAATTCCAATCCAGCTTCCCTAAAAATAAAAAAAAAAATTGGCAGTAAACTTCTTCCACGTTTTAAAATTATGATCTTTAGCTGTCACTAGGTTGGCTTACAGAACACATTTTATTTGATGTCATCACGTTTACATTACAAGTCAAATTCTCGCTTGCAAGTGAAAAGTCTGTTAGCGGAAATTAAAAGTTCTTCAAGGTATCAAATAAAAAGACTGATGCTAATCTAAACTAGTTCAGTGAATAACGATGGATAATTAAGACAAAATTTATGTAACACACAAATACT
The DNA here is from genome assembly GCF_000690835.1 of Fulmarus glacialis. Classification (NCBI taxonomy): domain Eukaryota; kingdom Metazoa; phylum Chordata; class Aves; order Procellariiformes; family Procellariidae; genus Fulmarus; species Fulmarus glacialis. The sequence continues at coordinate 4,569 of NW_009211659.1, read as the reverse complement.
AAAAACCTCATCTTTAGGACAGTGAGTATAAAACAAATGGGAAAAACCTACCTTGCAACGAGCTATCAGCGTTTGGGACACTTTATGGTACAGTAGTGAACCAGGAACAGCTCCACTGTCATTTAATATTTCATCTAAAAGCAAAGCAAGATTGTCTTGCATTTTTATGCCAACAAGTACAAAAAAGTTTGAAACACTTCTGTCTCTCTGAAGCATGACAATCATCTTGAGTCACTATTTTGCTCTAAAATATTTTATTGTATTCTGTGGTTTATTATATCCAGCAGGGTAGAATCAGAACAGTCACTCTCTGGCACTGCTCCCTATCTCCTCCATAAACAGCCACTAAGCCCTGTGTGCTTTGGCACACCAAGGCTCTCAGACTCAGGCTACTCCAGAAAACGGTTTAAGCGATAGTACACAGGGACAGCTTTCCTTGTGAGAGATCCCCAGACAATGGCATCAGAAGAGGATCTCCTAACTAATTAGAGGATTAAAATCCTCCAATCTCAGGATTCACAGGACTATGTCCTTAAAACCCATCTTATGCTCATCTTTGGGCACAGAAACTTACTGCACTCTGAGTATATATGAGACTGACTTAGTTCTACTGGAGTTTCAGAAAGCAGTACTTTAAGCTATTGTTTAGTAGAATTGGTTACTATCTTCAAGTCAACGTTGGAAAAGACAGGAAAATTTAACTTAACACATTAATTTAAAAGTAAATACCAGGAAAACCAGGGATGTTATCCACTTCCACAAAATCCAGAAGTTTAACAGTACTACCCTTCCAGAGCGTCTGTAAAGGAAACTGGAAACAAAAGCAGATGACACATTGAGAATATTTACACAATTTCCAGGCAACTGTCTAGGTTTTCTTACGCAAGATACCTGTGATAATAACATTAGGGCAAAAATTTAGGTATATGTCCAGATAAGAGACACTCTCTACTATATCTAGTTTTCCTTGTTCTTCTTCATCTCATTGACAAGCAAGCCATTAGCATATGCAGTAATGAGTTAAGCAACGAGCTACAGTAGCTGCTCAGTTGCACTGTTTACTGTCATGCAAAGATGTCAATATAGTGTTCTGAAACCCTCTCAAATGCATCAGTGGAAATCTCAGAGCTAAGGAAACAAAATAAAACTATTGAGCTGATTTCACTCTTGGGATCAAATTCAAGAAAATTCTCCTCCACTCTAATTCCATCTCTAACACTAAACTACGCTGGGATTTTAAAATGTATGCTAGGTTTTAGAGGCTAAAATAACTAAACTTGAGTTTTAGTCATTAGTTAAAATATCTACACCAGACTCAGACATGCTACAAGATAGAAAAAGGTTAAAAAAAAAAATCCACTGTTTTACCATACTTCCTATTGCACGATGCAGTTGAATTATCTGTGCAGCCGTTTGCTCTTCCCATTCTATACAACTCTTAGCTATAGATATTTTAGGAGCTGGGGGGGGGAAAGAAGAAATTAAAGGACTTCATATTTTGTTTCACATCTTTTTGCAAACAAATAGCTGTACTATTTTATCTTATTTTAAACTGTTTTAAAACAGATTTTACCCTGACCAATGGCAGGTTTACCATCTAACTATATGCACCTTAGATAACAACTGGAGAAAAGATTTTGTAGAAACCTCAAATTGGCTTATTTATATTTTATTCTCAGCTGTCCTCTTATTTACCCATTGCACTGAAAACTGATAACACACATTTACAAACTGTAACATTTTTGTTAGTGTTACAACCATGAAGAATAACAAATTGGCTCAGATTTTGTGACACTGTTAATGATTTTGATATTGTACTGGCAACTGGAAAAAAACATTAATGTAGTAAGTCTGAAGAATTCTGAAGCATTTTTCCCCTCTGTATGACTTTTTTAAGCCAAAAAAGGCAGTGAAGAGACATATTGATAAAGGTATCTAAAAAAAGTATAACCCAGCACAACAGGAAGAAAATTAGTTTTCCGACTGATAAAAGAAAAAACAAACAAGTTGCATTAAGTGTATGTACCTACCAAATGTTACTCCTTCTTTTGGCTGCTCTTTTTTATTTTTTAAACTTTCAGGCAAGTTTTTCAAAACTGATATCAGCTGCAAAATTAAATTTTGTACAGAATATTAACAAAGCTAAGTAGAGTACATTTATTAACAGTAACAGTAAATCCAAGACATACAAATGCAGTAGTTAATTTTTCATCAGTGAAACTTTCTTCTGAGCTTTTAGAAAATTGGGTCACTACATTTAGAAGACTTGTATCATACACACAAACACACTAAAGGCATCCTTCCCACTGAATTACAATTAAAAAACCACAAGTACTCTTTTATGGATGATACCCTCTCTGATATTAATCCTAGAACAGGACAAAAGTTGATTATTAAGACGAAAAAGCAGATATTCACTTCAATGAAAGAAGCAACTGCACTGTATCCATACAAATCACTTGAGTTCTTCACTGAACAGAAACAGAACGGCAATGCACAGGACCAATGCTGACAGCTTATCAGGTACCAGCTTATCAGCTTTCCTCTCAGCAAGGCAAAGTGCTCACAAACACTAAGTCTCAGATCACTCTCCTCTTAACAGTCGCAGTCAACTCAGAAAAAGATTAAAAAGAACCCTGTTTACACATGTTAAAAGCAAGGTACTAATCAGAAGTGACACCAGCTTGCATCACTTTACCATGTTTGCACCCATCTTTGATAATATCACTTCCAGCTCCTTTGCAGTACAGCAGGGAGGAACAGCAAACTCTTCTTGCTTAATAATTGGACCTACATCAAACCTACAAAGCAGAAAACATACAAGCTTACTGGAGAAACTAAAACTCAATTAGCAGTTCAAAAGTCTACATTCAATACATTAACTCAGTTACTAATTACCCTTTTTTCCCCTAAACCTTCACTTTTCACACATTATCAAAAAATGTTTGGTTCACAGGACCAAAAGGGAAAAGAATATCAGATATATCTTAGCAAGTAAGATTCATCTCGGCAAGCTGAGATTATTGTGAATGCACAATTTACAGTTCAGAAGCTTAAGATCTCAGAAGAAACAACCTGAAGTATTCAGAAGAAATTTGTTTCGCACTTTCCTAAGATCTATTATCAGACAAGCATCTAAGAAGAAAAGATAACTATGATAATGTGTTTTCATAAGCCTCGTAAGCCAAAGTTTGTGCTGAAACTAAAACATATAACCTCTCTCTCTCATCCTTACACAAGCAATTTCTTGTCCTCTGTTTCACTTACAGGAGGTTACAGCAACTCCGAAGTCTGAAAACCAGATATTTTCTGTCGCATCAGACCAAGCCTATCCATCTAGCTGTGTGACTGTTTGTTCTCTGTCTGCTCCCTGTAATAATGCTAAGAATTAGAGAACAGGCCTAGAATCTAGGGTGCAAATTACACACTCACTAAAATACTAAAAGTATTTGTGGCAAGTCTCATATGGTCAGATGAAAGTTTCTAAGAGTTTCAAATTTTAATATTAAACACACGCACACTTAAAAAAAAAATAGTGATTACATAGAATAATTTAAATGATGACTTACGCGGTGGTGATTTAAAGTCCTGAAAAGCAACAGCAGCAGTGAGTTGTTTTGGGAAGCACATCTAACATACCTTTTTGGTCTTATTTCCATAATTGTCACCCCAGTCACTTTATCACCATGAAGCACTGTGTGGACTATTGGTGCAGGACCACGCCATCGTGGGAGACAGCTGGGATGGACATTCAGCACGCCACTGAATTGAAATATTTTAAAGTTAGAATAGGAACAGTACCTGAAGCTGAACCCATATGTAAATGGGTGTGCAACATTTATTACACTGAAACTACTTTAAGAATTAACTCCTCAGACCTTCTGAAGTGTTACTGGTTTAAATATACATTTAAAGTAAAATTCACACTATCTAACCTTCAGTTTCTCAGTGAACACAGAAAGGGACATGAGAGGAATAAAGGTAAACAGCTTATGCTGAACATTTGCATAGAGCTACATCAACATCTTAAAGAACAACAGTGAACCTCACGACGACAGATGCAGGGCTCAGGCTAAGCAGATGAACCAAGGGAAGAAGTTGACCTCACCTGCTACAAGTCACAGGTGCTGACTCAAAAACAGAGTCTAGCTTTGCTAACGAAGCAGCGATACATGTCCTGTGAACTCACTTACTATGGGAACTGCAGAATAAGGTCCTCGCTTAGGAGACGTCCAAATGATGCCACCACACCCACATCAAACTGCCCCGCAGGTCCTGTGTGTGGCCACTCATGAACAGGCAGGTGGAGCTCCCGGGCACAGCTCCTCACAGGCAGGTCCCCGGGCAGGCGGGAGGGCAGGGTGACCACCTCCAGCCTGGACACGACCGAGTCCTCGCTGGGTTCCCTGGGGTGGACAAGGCATTGAAGGCCTCTTGCAGGCAGAGCAAGGGAGAGGCGAAGGCCAGGTCACCTCTGCCCCTTGCTGTGCTCCTGTGCCCTTCCACAGCACCTGCCCCTCCAACTCCTGTCCCCTGCTTGGTCTCCAGCCTCCCTTTGCTGACCCCAGC
>NW_009211658.1:13078-34236 GCF_000690835.1 Fulmarus glacialis | reverse complement strand
AAGGTTATGGAGCAGATTATCTTGAGTGCTACCACATGGCACGTATAGGACAACCAGGCAATCAGGCCCAGTCACCATGGGTTTATGAAAGGCAGGTCCTGTTTGACTAACCTGATCTCCTTCTATGACAAGGGGACCTGCTTAGTGGATGAGGGAAAGGTTGTGGATTCTGTCTACCTACACCTTAGTAAAGCCTTTGGCACCATTTCCTACAGCATTCTCCTGGAGAAACTGGCTGCTCATGGCTTGGATGGTCGTACTCTTCGCTGGGTGATGGCCGTGCCCAAAGAGTTGTGGTGAATGGAGTTAAATCCAGTTGGTGGCCGGTCACAAGTGGTGTTCCCCTGGGCTCAGTATTGGGGCCAATTCTGTTTAATATCTGTATCAATGATCTGGAGAAGGGGATTGAGTGCACCCTCAGTAAGTCTGCAGATGACACCAAGTTGGGCAGGAGTGTTGATCTGCTTGAGGGTAGGAAGGCTCTACAGAGGGATCTGGACAGGCTTTGTTGATGGGCCAAGGCCAATTGTATGAGATTCAACAAGGCTCAGTACCAGTCCTGCACTTGGGTCACAACAACCTCACGCAACGCTATAAGCTTTTTTTGTTGGAAAGCTGCCTGGCAGAAGAGGACCTGGGGATGTTGGTTGACAGCTGACTGAATATGAGCCGGCAGTGTGTCCAGGTGGCCAAGAAGGCCAACAGCATCCTGACTTGTATCAGAAATAGCGTGGCCAGCAGGACTAGGGAAGGATGAACACTCCACAGTCTCTTTGGGCAACCTGTTCAATCACCCTTAGTGTAAAACAACAGATGACTACAAGGTACTAATTCTCATTGGAGACACATGTTTAGCTGTTCTTAGAACGCTAAACCAAAGCATCACGGAAATGTCACAGCAATACTGGAACAGTAGCACTGCAAAAAGCTATTTGAGTTTTTAGTCCAATTTTGCTGAGCTAATTGGATACCTCAGGGGAGAAAAAGAAAAAAAAAGTAAATTCTCAGCAGGGAAACACTACTCTCAGAAACGCTCATGAACACATCTCTTAACAAAGCCAATTACTTATCTGCAAGACAGTAAATATAATGCATTTTCCAGAGCACAGTCCAACTATCAACACCCTCCTTTAGGCAACTAAGGCAATTCAAATCCAAGCAATTCATATTCAAAGCAACTAAGGCAATTCTCAAAGGCAAAATACATAGTATCTTCCACAGCTCTGGAAGCAGACAGTATGTTGCAATTACTCAATAATCTTACTGAATTTAGGAGGATTCAAGGAAAGACAGAACACTGCACAGCTCAAGATGTAGGAAGAAATCCCACAGAATCTCTTAATCAGAAATAAGGTCTTCCTATTTTACTATGACACCTACCTGCTGGAACCAATGGTTCAGAGCTTTAATTAAATTGCCAAATTATATCTGCATGCAGATATATGGACTACAGAATGGGGATCTGTTGAGACAGGTATCTACAAATACCCATCTGGAATCTGCTACTTTCTATCATCTCACTACACACTCAGTTGTAGAAATAGACACCATAGTGTATGTACCTTTACATAATTAACTTCAATATAAATTTTACAAGTAATATTTTACTTTAATCATATTTTAATTCAACAATTTATTTACATAACACTGCAGGACATATAGTGCACTATGTATTCATTCACACATGCTGCAATGAAGATATTACTGCACAGCTGCAAGAGTACAGTTTCCCAGACGGACACGGGAATAGTAGTACAGCCTTAAATGCATTATTCTTCCTAACCTACCTGAATCTTTGCGCCTGGTGATGCACTGGCCCTCCAAACCGTCTAGCTGGTGAATGACACAGCTGCGATAACAGTGCCACATTTTTGTTCTGGTTAGGATTGGCTGCAAACTTCACTGTAATGGGTTCGGAGGAACCTGGGGGTTTGTGACCATTGAAATTTGTAATTGCCTCTTCTGCTTCTGACCTTTTGTCAAACCGGATAAATGCGACCCCTCTGGACAAACCTTTTAACCAAACCAATAAAAAAAAAAAAATAAAAAAAATTGAAGTTCAGGATAAACTCAAAATAACTTTGAAAGCAAAAAACAAAAAAGTTAAATATTTCTGTGGTCACAGCTTTCAAGTTCTCTACATTTACTAATGTTTCTTCAGCAGCTAGAGGATAAAGTAGAAAATTAAGAAACAAAAGACAAATTAACACATTCATTTCAGCTATAAACAACACTAAAACACTTAATGAAAAAAAATCCAACATGGTAGAATTCCATGAAATCCATCACCAACCGACATTTCCATTACCAAAAAAACCTCCCAACATTTTAAATGAATTCCACAAAAAAGCAAGAAATAATTCCAGTCCGTTAAAAACAAAACAAAACCCCTTAGCTTTGATTATTTTATCACTAAAAAGCATCTGCAAACACAAAATGGACACTGATTTTTCCAAATGTTTTTAGTTTTCCATGCTGAAAACACACTCTGGTTCGCAGATGAGGGCATGAAGGTCTAACTCTAATAAGGTAATTTAACCTTCTGTAATGAAGGGATCATATTTCATCTATACCACTGCCATTATTTCTAGCTGTCACATACCCTATTTTTAATTCATTAAAAACTGATTAAGAATTACCTCTTGGTAACTGTACTGAAACAATTACACTGCTGTTAAACATTTGCATCTTTTTTTCTAGTTCTAGACCCCAGCCACTGGATGCTGTTACCTTTCTTGACTGAGGTAAAAGTTATGCCTTATAAGACCTCTTCCCCCATGCCCTCCATCTGTGACTTGACCATAGTCTGGAAATATTGTTCATCACAGTGAAGCTAAAAGGGTACATTTTGTTTAAATTTCACTCCAAAGCAGATATTATGGCTAGACTAATTCTAGGACTTGACCAACTCTGTTTCAGAAAGGGCCATATCAAATACTTTCATGTTGTCTCTACTCTACACCCACATAGGGCAATCTTCAAAGACAGTTTCAGAAGTTGTTTAAGCTTATCATAAATCACAAAGTTGTTTGTAACAATTGAACATTATTTCCTATATTTCACAGAAGGAAATGCAGCATGACAAAACCCTAGGCATGCGGCAAGCAAGCAAAAGGGACTCCAACCCCTACAACTACCCATAAAATGGTCTCTAGGAAAGGCGTATTTTCATTTGGGGCACCGGGAGAACTTCCATAAATAACAACTCATCTTGTTTATTGCATGTTGTTAAGTCACACAAAGAAGGCCTATTTCTTAAGTCACTGCATTTTTTGAAGAAAAGAACTGTAGAACCATGGCGGGAGATGGCCAGCACCAACTGTACAGCTGGTGTTTCTAGAGCTATCTGGAAAGGAGTCAGTCTGTGAAGAAGTTATTCCATTTTTTTATTTCTTGCTGGTTACTTCCAAAACAGGAGGCTGGATCAGATCGGTTCATCAAATTAGAGCTGACAGCACTGTATGCTCCAATACCATTAACATTAATCTTTCTGTGCCGGGAGGAAGCATATGCCCCACCCTGGAAAGGCACAGAACAGCAGCATCGACCAGAAGTCAGCAAGGACTATCCCAGAGCCAAACATACTGTTACTTCTTCTCCACTTCCACGCTGTTCACCTTAGCTTTTCTCACTTGATCGATCACAGTGTTCATTTAAAAATATAAATCTTGTAGAAAGCATATTTTTAAACAGATTAAGTCTCAAAAGCTAGAGAACAACCTCTGCTGAGAAGGTATGTCTAAAAGCACAAATTAAAATTTGCCCTGACTGGGACTAGATCAAGATATGAAACCGTGCTGGTTTTTGGCTGGGATAAAGTTAATTTTCTTCATAGTAGCTAGTATGGGGCTATGTTTTGGATTTGTGCTGAAAACAGCGTTGATAATTCAGAGATTTTTTTGTTATTGCTGAGCAGTGCTTACACAGAGTCAAAGCCTTTTCTGCTCCTCACCCCACCCCACCAGCAAGTAGGCTGGGGGTGCACAAGAAGTTGGGAGGGGACACAGCCGCGGCAGCTGACCCCAACTGACCAAAGGGATATTCCACACCACGTGACGTCATAAGCAGCATGTAAAGCTGGAGGAAGAAGAAGGAAGGGGGGGACGTTCGAAGTTATGGCGTTTGTCTTCCCAAGTCACCACTACACGTGATGGAGCCCTGCTTTCCTGGAGATGGCTGAACACCTGCCTGCCGATGGGAAGGAGTGAATGTATTCCTTGTTTTGCTTTGCTTTGCTTGCACGCGCGGCTTTTGCTTTGCCTAGTAAACTGTCTTTATCCCAACCCATGAGTTTTCTTACTTTTACTCTTCCACTCCCCCATCCTGCAGGGGAGTGAGTGAGCGGCTGTGTGGGGCTGAGTTGCTGGCTGGGGTTAAACCAAGACAGAAACGCAGGTTTTAAAGCCAAGACATAGCTATGTTCTTAAAGTGAAAAGAAACCTAGGCTATGCATGCATTAAACTTTATAATGTAAACGGAATATATTCTTCAAACAATACATTATCAAGGTTATTTGAAAGCAAGCAGTATATTCTGAGCTGACACTGAATTAGACAGCATCATGCCTCAGCACACTCAATGAAAACTATATTATTCCTGGAGAGATTTTAATTGTATGACTTCCATCATCTCATTTTAGAGCTCTGTCAAAGACGGATGCTAGCTATCTAGACTCCACTGGCAGGCAGAGAAGGATGACTATTTTGGACGCTTGTATTAATAAGTTTTCTGTGCTCTAGAAATCTTTTTCTTGCTTCTACCTATAGTTGTCACCTAGATAACTAGCTCTAGAGACAGAACCATACAGATATCAAAGTTGGACAAAATTAATCCTTCTCTCTAGGAAAGGAAGGATAGGATTTTCCTTACTCGACACTGGAGTGTCTACAGTGTCAGTATCCAGATCTCATCTAGTCACCTCAGATTTCTTTTACACAATCGCATTTACAGTGCAGTCTGCCCAAATCGAAACACTTAAAAGCAGATGCCTACACAAGGAGCTAGCTCTGATGGAGATACTAAACATTGTAGACTTCAGCATTTAGTCAGATTAATCCCACCAAAAGCTGCTGATGGCCTACTCTAAATTACAGCAGATTCCTCACAGAGCATGAAAGTTGTTGCTTAACTACTGTGTATAAATGTACATACCACCATATATAAATGTTAAATGTGAAATTGCTAGAATTAGACTATCTTCTATTCTAATATAGCACATGCATGATCAATGAAAAAGTGTATTTGTAGAAGTTCTCTCCAAATTCATACATGAATATGGGCTACCGGAAAAAACACAGAACACCTAAGGTTACAGAATAAGCCATACTCTCCAGTTATACAGTCTGAAATAATTAGGTAAGAAATTAAAACTCTGAAGACACATTGTAACACTGAGTCATAATTAACATTATAAAGGAAATCCTTAACTTTGGTCTCTCCTGAGCTGAGTGCTTAACTAAGCAACTTCTCCCTTTTATTTGTCTTTTTTTTAATAAACAAAATACATTCAGAAAATTTAAGAGGGTAGTATTAAGTGTATTAAGTTCATTCTTTTGGTTAACAGTAACCCCAGAGGACTGTAAGACACCTCAAATGTTTTAAAATATGAGGAAATTGTGAGTGAGTTCCAAGTCAGTATAAAAGACAAAACACATTATTGTTTTGCTTTTTAAGATATAATTAAGGCCTGGAATTTACCTGTGGATAATAGTTGCATTTGTGTAAAGTAAAGTTAACGTTAGCACTCCACATTGCCCAGAAGCACACTGCACTACAGTAATATCAAGTGTCATAGCAAGAGAGTAGATTTGGCAAATCAGCAGCTCAGCCTGGTAAAACTGACAGTAAGAGCATAAAATACAATATGAGGTTTAGACTGTAAGCTAGCAAAGGAGGCAGCATAAGCCATTCTGTGTTTAAAAAAAAAAAAAGTCATTGGAAAAGGATATCCCATTAAAATTATTTCAGTGGTTGACACCAAATGTCATGGTTAATTTAGGAACTACCAGTCTCTGAAAAAACATAAAACATCCTATATGCTACAGTTTTATGAAGCTAATGCAACAGAACACACCTGTAGTTTGATCCACAAGCACACGCGAGTTGATGATGCGCCCAAAACGTGAAAACATATCTTCTACATCTTTTTGTGTCATTGACCTTGGTAGTCCACTAATATATAAATTAGCATCCTTGATAACTTCAGAACTTGGACGAGCATAGGAAACCTTTCAAAAAAAAAAAGTATGTTCAGGGTGTAAATAGGAAAGAGTAATTTCTTTTGTCACTTTAATTTATTTCCCACTAAACAATGCAGGCATTTTTTACTGGAGTTCAAAAAAGCGGAACAAGGAGAAGGTAGGGGGAAATTGCCAGAACAAAAAAAGAAAAGTCATGTCCCTATGTAAGTCCATTTTGGGCTTACCCAACAGATAAAGAATATAGTGGCATTCCTATGAAGAGACAGCTGTACACTAATACCAATGCTTCCAACAAACATATTTGCTACATTGAAGAATCCCTTTGTCTTGCTACAAACATATTTGCTACATTGAAGAATCCCCAAAGTTCCGACTTGGATACTGGACCTGTCAAGAACCACAGACCACGAAGACCTTGTGCTATCAGTGTATTTTTTTAAAGCCTCATACAAAGATTTTACCAGCTGGAGTGCAGTTTTCTATCTTAATTTCTGCTACTAGAGAAAGTTACAAATATCACCTACGCAGGTGTGATTTCCTACACATACAGTACTAGGCGTTATTTTGGAAAAGGAGTGCATGTGTATTAACAAGATTTAAAATAGAGATCATCAAGTACCTGAGATATACGTGAGTTCAGAAGCCTGGCAACAATTTGGAATGATCCCCCCTACTGCTGTAAAAATGGTGGGAATGAAAAAAGGGAATCTTTGAATACAAAGCTGTTACAAAACTAGAGAGGCTTAACAGCTCACTTTACTACTCTTCTCCCAGATTCTACCTTTCTTACAGCTGGAGAGCACACAAGCCTTACCACCAGAATGAAGTTTATTAGAATGTCATTTTCATAAAAGATGGAAAAAATCTAGACATCCTACCTTGATAGTTTTTGATTGAAGTCTGAGGCCATTCAGTGTGTTTATTGCTCTTTCAGCATCTTTTGCAGTAACGTAGTTCACAAAGCCGTAGCCTAAGCTGTGTCCTACATGGAAGAACATTTTTTAAATTAATCCTAACAAAAAGAAAGTTATCACCATGAAAATTAAAGGAAATGCAAACGAGAAAAAATGAACTCAACATAAACATAATCCACACAGCAAACATTTAAATAAGCCAAAGAAGTTTCTCAAGACTGGCATACACCATATGAAGTAACTCAAAGCTCTTTCATTTGCCACTTTGGACATCCCTCTGTCTTCAAGGACAGTGTGTATCAGATGATCCATCAACAGTAAGAAATTCAAGACTAAAATACCGACTCCGACGTAAACTTAAGGCGAACAAAGGCAAGAATTTGTAACAAAGTTCATAGGTACAAACTCTTGTAGATAAAGAGCAGAAAGTGAGAAAGTGTCAACGGATGACTGCTGGGTAAGAAATCATCAGGCTACTCATTTCTGTGTAGCTATTCCAACCTTCACTCCTGGAGACAAGAGGGGAAAAAAAAGTTTTCAATCCTTCATACGTTCATATAGCTAAGGAGCAGTAAGTCTCCCAAACACAGGATGAAACTGAAGAGCGAAAAATTCTCTTTAATGCAGTCAATTCATGTACTATTACTTTATGTAAGTTTACTTTTAACTCTTACAAGAATAATTTTAGAGTAACAATACAAATCTTTAAAACATTTAAGGCAAAGAATACTTATTTCGATATTTATTTGTTCTGCTTCTATCTCCAACCTCCACAAATGCTACTATCAATTATAACACTACATACTAAAATCGTTTTCATTGGGTTACAATTTCCCAACAATCAGAGGCTCTTATCACTGTAGACCTAAAAATAACTAAAATACTTTCAAGACTGTCTCAGTGCAATAAAGCAACTCCCATTCAGTAAAAGATACACCTTTTCAGACAACTTCTTGTTTCAGCCAGATCTGTGGGATTTTCTAAAGAAAACTGTAAGCATGCATAGGAAAATGTGCTATTTTACTTTAACAATATACTATTTTTAAGTTATTATTAAGCTCCATTGTTAGGTTTGAGAACACTAGAAGACACAGCTTATCATTATAGTGGATGATTCTCTTCTGAAATACAGCCCTTTTCTAATCGCACAGCGTGGCTCCGCAATAGTCTTAGCTGGCAAGGAAGTTTTCTTACACTTTCCAGACATTTCAGAACACCAAATATATCCCCCCAAAGAGTCAAATGGTGATTATCCTAGCACAAAGTGTCAGAGAAATAGAAGAAAAGGGCTGTAACAGATACTGCAGATTAACTCCATTTACTGAAAAAAGAATCACTAGTCTACTGAAGGAATTAAGACCTATGAATTTAAAAGCCACAAGGGATGGAAGGAAGCTCCAGATAACCCTCACAGTGTTATTACTAACACTATACATGACAGATTGACTACAGAACAACTGCAACAGCACAACTCCCTGGCACATCCTCTGCATTTGTCTGCTTTGTTGTGAATCATAATAGACCAGTAACTCATCTAAACCCAAATAATGTCATTGCCCGTTTCCTAATACACTCCTTGTATAAACAGTCCCAGTTAATTTTTACTGTCTGCTAAAGCTCTTAAAGAAGCCAGATCCCCTTTGTGTTCAATCCTCGTACAAGAACAACATGCTGTTCTCTTACAGACCTAGTGTTAAAACATCTCCACTAGCACAGATCAAACTCTCGTGACACCAGACGCTTCTGCACAACTGTAATGGCAAATCACTCTTTGATAGCCAAGTGGGATTTAACTCTGCATAGGAAACAAATAAATGCAATAAAGGCAAGATCTTAGACACCAGCTTCTGTACCCTTATCCTTTAAAGATCTACAGATCACATTGATCAGGATTTTGCAGACATATCTTACATGTACCTACAGCATGTTTTTTGTTGATTTCTTTATAACATTAATTTTCTGTTTTATTAGTCAGAGATGGTCAATCATTTAGATCAAATCTGGTTAGTCCACCTACTGAGATTCTTTTCCCCTGATTAAGAAAGCAAATAATTTAACGATTAGAAAAATGTTTAGCACCTGGACACTCGCTTATTTCTCTACAATCTGACAAAGAAAACAAAGGTAAGTTTAAGAGGGAACAAATGTCACGCACACAGTAGGCAATTACTTTTTCTCTCCTAAGAGGGTGGGAAGAGTCTGACACCCCTCACAGGTACAGCATGCCAGCACCTGCTCCGAAGGCTCAGAGTACCAGCTGCTTTTTAACATTTTCTATCTGTCCCAAAAAGCACATAAACATGAATATTCCAGCAAACTACTGAATAGAACCAGGTCCTAACAAAGTTTATGGAAATAGGCCCTTAAAGACCAAGGAAACAGACTTCAACAAGACTAATCCCTCCCAGTCTGAACCACTGAGCCTTGGCAATCAGGGCTGTCACTCCCCAGGTGGACGCTGCACTGGGGAGGGGGTGACTGTATTCTCCTGGCAGGGGAAGAGCAGCAGGATTCCACACCGTATAAATTTATTAAGCTATCTTTAGTCATGGAGAACAGGGGCTCACCTATGACCAGTGCAAGCGAGTATCCTTCCGTATTTTCTTGCAACAAGTTCCCAGAGAACACAGTAGGCAGGCAGCCGTTACTCACCCAGCAGTTTTCTTGCAAAGCATCAGACAGGTTATATGTTTATGCACTGTTCAAGAACAGTGACAAGGAAGATTAGGCTACTTAGTTTTGGTTTTATCCTGTATGTAAGTTAACAGCACTCATGGACACACAGGACCAAAAGGGACCACATGATATGGGTACAGTCACAAACTGTGCATATTCCCTTTCCCTAAAATGTAAGCAAGCTTCACATTAAAAGCAGTTAGATTTTTGTCCCAGGCACTCTGATTGAAAGCACGTTCTACAAACCCCCTCCAATGCTCTCCTCTTCTAAATGCAGGTCTTCATACTTCGTATCCACCTGTTCTTGTGCAAATACTGTCCTTGAGCTTACACACGCTTATCCTTTCAAGTGTCTGTTCCCCAAAGTACACACAAGTGTGACCATATTCCCTTGGCCTTCTTTACTGTTTTCATCTGAAAATTCTGCACCTTCCCTACTTCTAATTTTATAGAGGTTGCTCAATGACTATTCCTTTTCAAAGAGTTTGAAAGCCCTGGGAAAAGAGAGCAGGGACATAATGGGGTTGACAGAAACAAACACAGATTAAAAAAAGAAGGGTTTGAAAAGTGGCAAGGTTACAACAGTTACCAGATTTTCTCATATTCACTGTAGGCATTTGATAGTAAGTTTGTATTAAACCCAGAAATTATAGTCCTGTTAACTTTTACCTGCCACTAGATAAGAAAACATCAATTACCTATCTTCCTCCACAAATAACTAGAATATAGACCTTCCCTCTTCGACTATACTTATCACTGCTTATTACATCAACGTAATATGATTTTGCAGTCCTTAAGTGCTAAAAAAAGCTAACCCACGCAAAATTGACAACATATATTAACTTCTCTTGCTCTAAATACTTAATACCATCAGTCTCAGCCATCTCCTGCCATTCAGTTACTAATTTTCACCTCTAAACAGGCTAGGATATCTAACACACAACAGTCTGTCACTGGAAGAGGCATGTTCCACCAATCCCCTGACAGATCACTTTTCAGGAATGCTCTCTGCTTCACAATTTTACTCTGTATTCCCTCCTCCTAAACAGTACAAACTACCTTCCTTTTAGGGCATACCAGAAAATACATAAGGAATCAGCATTTACACAGTGATATGATTTATGTCAAGTGTTTATCCCAGGCAAGAAGACAAGTAATTCGCTTTATCATGTTTATCATGCCAGAAACCTATCATGCAAAAGAAGGCAGTACTGTAACAGTTTTCAAACTACTTTGGCAGATAGTAATTAAAAAACCTTTAAAAAAAAACTTTTAAAAAGTTTGTATATACATAAATGCAAATCTGCTCAAGAGACAAAGATAAAAAAAGAAACAAGTAGGTCCTTATCTGTATGAATAATTAACAAAGTGACCATAAAACCTAGTTTTAAGCAAACTAATATACTCCCTCAGCAGAAAGAATCTGGTTTTGTTTCCATGATAAAAAGCCCTTTCATGAAAGAGGGCACTCATTTTCTTTCTGTGCATTACTTGGTTTTCTGTCCATGTCCTTGCTTCTTTTCCCAGCTCCCTGAGATGCACTGCTTCAGTTACTAGCTCGCTTCTTATTCCCCTCCCACTACTGACTGACGACTCTAGTTTCACTAGAGAGTCTAATAAGATCAGCGCTAGTGCTTACTTTCCACTTCACTACAGACTAGCTGTCCCCCCGAAAGCAGCTAACACAGATTCTCCCCATCCTATCCTTCTCAAGAAAACCTAAATTTAAACCCCGCTCCTGTTATGTCAGAGCACTGCAGTATGAAGGCATTTCAGTTCAGAATTTGTTTTTTTGAACTGGGAAACAGTGTTTTGAGATTAAATTAAAAAAGCCCAAGTAAATAACACAGAAGGATGGAACAGATCTCCCCAAACGTCACTCAGGGGAGGATGTGGCATCTTTGAAAGATAGTTGGGTTTGGTTTTTTTGTTTGTTTGGCTTTACAAAACGTGCTGTGAGTGATAACCAGATAGCTTAAATATGTATGAATGCATCAAGAAATACCATGTCCAAATACCTGACATCAATGTGCTGAAAAAGCAGAACTCAAAGTGGTGACTGTAGTTTCAGAGGATGAGAACAGATTAAAAGTACTCAGATGTGCCTTGTGTAGGCTTCCTTTAGTACAGTTACACTATTGTATAGCTGGGGATAAATAATCACATCAACCCTGAGAAAAATGCAAGCACCCTTGCATCAAACTTCCAAAATAAGGGTTATGCCAATGCAGAAGTGCAGCAAGGTAGGATTGGCAGAGCAAGTGATCAAGAGGCTATATTCTAACCCCCTGAGATGAGTCAACACTATACATACAGCATCTTTTGTTTCCTAACATCCTAACACCCAGGAAAACAAGCAGATGTGTCAGCAGAGCAGCCTGGCTAAGCAGGGGACTCATGGCAGAGCTCCAATGCAAACAGGCAGCATACAGGAGATGGAAGAAGCGACAGCCTGCAAAAGGAGGAATTTAGAAACACTGTCCACTCAGTCTCAGGAAAGCCAGAGCTCAACTGTAGTTGAGACTTGAAAGGAATGCAAACAAACAAAAAAATAATATCAAGGGTAACAAGAAAAGCTTCTACTGCTGTCTCAGCAGTACAAGGCTGAAAAAGGAAAATGTGGGACAGCTGTTGAATAGGGTGTGTGATTTGGTGAGAGTGGTACATGATGCCTTCTTTGCCTCTCTCTCCAGCGAAGTCTAACAGGCCTCTGAGAGTTCAAGGAGAAGGACCAGTGGATGAAGATCAAGCCAGGGACTGATTGGTTGAGAGAACTTGACCCATCATGGGACAAGATGGGCTCTTTCTAAGGGTATTGAGACACCGGGCTCATGTCCTGGTCAAAATTGCTCTCTATCATCTTTGAATGGTTATGGAAATTGCAAGAGGTCCCCAACAACTGCAGGAAGGCAAATGCTGCATCTGCATCCATCTTCAAAAAGAGACCAAAAAAACTCCCCAAAAAAACCCCACACTCTACATGTATGCCTGCAACAAGTAGAGTTTTGCAGGGAACTATCTGGGACCTGCTGTTTAACTTCTTATCCACGACCTGGAGGAGGTGATGGGAGTGTGCTCTCACCAAGATTGGAGATGACACCAGGTTGGGAGGAACCTGTCAATACACTGGAGGGCAGGGCTGCCACCCAGAAGGACCTAAACATGGTGGAGGAATGGGCCAACAGGCACCTTATGAAATGCCACAAGGACAAACGCAAAGTCCTGACCATGGGAAGGAAGAAACCCTGGCAACAACACAGACTGGGCACTTACTGGCTGGAGAGCAGCTCTGTGGAAAAGGACCCGGGAATCACAGTAGAGAGCAAGGCGAGCATGAACCAGCAGTGCATATGACAGAGAAGGTTAACAGCATCCTACATTGTACTAACAGAAGTACAGCCAGAAGACAGAAGGAAGAGATCATGCCCCTTTACTCAACACTCACTAGACCACACCTAGAATAATGCATCCAATTTTTAATGTCCCCCAATACAGGAAAGACATTGATAAATTGGAGTGAGCTCAGCAAAGGGCCACCAAGATGCTCAGGGGATTGGAGCATGTGGAGGTTTACAAGACCAGATGGGACAAAGTCCTGAGTAACCTGTCTGACCTCAGACCTGACTCTGCTCTGAGCAGGAGGCTGGATTAGTGTCCCTTAAAACTGCACTATGATCCCAAATGACAGAACGAGGAATCCAACACTACACTAACCTGAGGTTCTTCCAGTTCCACAGAACAAGGTCTTTTTGTATTAAGACAGCCTATATGCAAACTTCATTTAAGTAGGGACGTTACAGAACTAAATATTAATGAAAGGTTTAGAGAAGGTAAAGAATCACACTTCTCTCCCTCACAGTATTTTCTCCCATTCATGGAACCATATCTAAATTTTGAGTTTATTTCTAGTGTAGTCCTTAAATCAAAGCCTGGAATTACCAAAACTGCTACATGGCTAGCAACACAGACTCTGCCAATTTTCAGTGGACTAGTTATTCTGTCACACATTTCTGAAGCACCCACTCTCATAGTCTATTTTTAATTGAGTGAAAACTTGTTTCTGTAGGTTTCCACTAGTTTTCTTCTGTCATTTTTTTGTCCACTGGTCACAGGAGATAATGCTAGTTTGTAGCTCCTCCTTATGTCCTTCAGCCCAATATTAAATCTGCTCCACATCATAACTGTTGACCACTTTTTCACTTCAATATTCTAAATGACAACTTTAGAACCTAACATGTTCTACATGCGCTGCTTGGCTCAACTTTGGAGACAAGCAGTTGCTATTTGTTACCCCCTTGGCAGTTTTTGTTTTGATACTACAAGGTGTCCTTACAAAAAAAAAAAAAAAGAAAAGAAAAGAAAGCAGCTTCTTGAAGGATTTTTGTCAAAACATTTTTTGGATGTGAACAAACATCTCAAGTATTTAATCACCGATCTTCAAAACTAACAGTAGGAGGGCATGATTTTCCATTACAAGTCTATGCTGATCAAACCCTATCATCACAACATAGAAGTGATTCTATTTATTACTAGTCTATCACATAGCTCACAGTATATTTTTGAAAATACAGGGAACACGCTACGCTCAGTCCTTCACTAAAGATACAGACGATGGATCTCAGCTACTCTGCAAACACACTAATCTGAAGCTAAAACCCATAGCCTGAAACAAAACTTTTCTCCTGATCCAGGCCCCAAGTAGCCAGTCCTCCATTCTTCAGCAATGTCCTTCCACTTGGCTTCATCAGTGATACTGGGAAGTTGCTTTGCTTCTCTGAAACACACACATTCTTTCCCACTTACAATATGGGGGCCACAGTAAGTCCCAGAAAACACGCTGCTTGAGATAGAACTAAGTTCAGTAGTTTTAGTACAGGTACTGAAGTAGCATGTTAATCTTAAAAATCACTTTCACTTTGCCCAAAAAAATATTCTACAGGCTTTTATATAGATTTTAGAAAACGGAAGCAAGTATTGGGTTTTTTTGCCTGAATAACTGCTTGAAGCTACAATTAATCATTCTGAATTACTTTTTACAGTTTTACTTCATCTCCAGTTTAGTCATAAATGCTGTCCAAAACTATCATTAGTCATGCAAACACTAAGTGAGCACTGCAGAAATCCCACATAATCACGTTTGTGTCAGGCTGTGTCAAAGCTCAGCCTAGCTGGATAGTTTGGTCTTGTGCGTAACCTAGTAAGGCACCTGGGAAGCACTGCGCTTTGTAAGGCTGGATTAGTTGGATCAACACTACACCAGGAATTACTGCACCATGCTCCACTTACCCTTTAGAGTACAAAACCAAAAGCTTAGGTTTATATTTAAGCATTTCCATTATATTTGTCCTTTAAACGCCTCTATGGTCAGTGTCAATGCAACAGCTCAGTACCTTTCTTCCACAGTAACTGAACTCAGCTTTATTACAGTTTCTATGACTAAGACTATTGTCTAGTCATAGACTAGACGTTGCTATCTAAGCCAATTCCTGCTTCTGCTTATGAGTTAAAACCAGCATGTCTTACTGAAAAGACTTGATTGCAACAGAAAGTAACTAGAAAAAAACAAAGAAAATAATATCTAGTTTTACTGATAATGATTTTTAAATATAGAATGTGTCCCCACTGCTTTATTTGGCTTTATAAACCAGGACACAAGCCACTTTCTGTTCCGTGGCCAAATGATGAATTGTCTCATTTATGGAAGTTTAAGGGCAAAACCACATTTAACAGGTTTGGAAAGCCTGACCTTCAAAAACCTCAGGAAAACATTATGAATTACAAATAAAGCAGCCTCTTCTCCATTCGCAAAATAAACGCCGTTTGCCTTGAAACAAAGATGACTACAAGCAATTCAAACAGACTCTTCTTCAGAAAAAAGTCAAAAGCCACAAAGCTAACTTGACATAAGTCTGTTCTTTACCCCGGCTCAAAGAGACAGCTTCCAGGGATCTCACTATCTCCACAATATTTAAAAAATTCAACCATATGCAGTAAGAGTGACAGCTTTAAATCCTGAAAACAAAAGGTTTACTATTTTTAGTAATTAATTTCATTTAATGAAGCCCTTCCGCATACTTATCATTTCTGTATGTTCTCTTTATATTTTTTCCCTTTCTCTCATTTCCAGAACATTTTTCTATTGAGATTTAATTTAAGTTGTTCCAGGGCTCTTTTTCCAGATGAACTGCCAGCATCCTAGATGCTGTGAAGTGAAAAGGATTTATAAAGTGAACACAGAAAATACCAGGCCCAAAATTGTGCATGAATACCACAGGCTGATTTCTTGAGGAAGTCTTTGGGAGAAAAATGTCTTGTCCACTTACTGTAAGATCTCATTTCTTTAAACTTTAGGACAGATTTTGTTAATCTGTGGTTGGAACAGAAACGCCGAGGGCTGAAAAATCCACTCCCCCCATATCCTTAGGAAGACACTTCAGCTTTCAAATAATGACACTTTTTTAGCTGCAAACATTACAATGCAAAACCTCAGCAAGTGTTCAGAGTCAACACGATCACAGATTAAGCTGAACTAAATTGTTGTTCTGCAGAAACATACTGCTTCTCCGTTGGAAGAGAATGAAGTATTCTAAGAAGATGTGGAACAGTAACTCCCACTAAAAACATGTTGAGAAATACTAGACTGTAACTGAAGATTTTGCTATATGGCTCATTTTTATGGCTTGATGAGGGTAAAGAAAGGCAAATTAAGTGAAGATGTCAGCTTTTGCAAAGCAGAGTACTTCATGCAATGGCTAGTACAACTGTGTTGGCCTTTTTGACTTTATATACCTATGTATCATAAGGAAGGATACTAAGCATGAATATATTTAACCCTCTCAATGTCTCCAGATAGAATAAAAGGATACCCACAAACCTAAAACAGCAGGAAGTCATCCTCCATTATGCCAGTCCTGCCTTAAAGCTTTCAGAGAACGCTGCCGAGGTCCCTCTGATTGGCAGCACAACCACCTGGTGTACCAGCCACTCCTCCCAGTTCGGTATCAGCTGCAAACACACTGAGGGTGCAATCTGTCCCATCATCCAGGTCATTAACAAAAATTTTAAACAGAATTGGCCCCGATATCAAACCTTTGGGTACTTCACTAGTGACTGGCCTTCAGTGCTGCTGATCACTAACCTCAGACATTGGTTTTCAATCCAACCACAGGTCCTTCACTTGGTGACACAGGTCCTCCAGCAATGCACACCTCCTGCAGCAATAAGAACATGTCTCTCTACCCAGCCTAAGTGAGAGGCCCCAGGCACTCCCTGCTGCCCAAGACCTGCAGAGATGCACCCTCTTTTTTGGTCAAGGTAGCTCTTTTTCGGTCAAGGCCTCTGATGTTACAGGGATAGCTGCTACAATGACTGCTGGAGACCGTGCAGGATGTCACCACCATTCCTGAGTGCATATATGCTGATCGCAACACAGTCCATGGTCCCCATCTGCACTGCTATGCCTGTTCACAGCGCTCTGGGAGCTTTGCTCTAGGCTAGACTGTATATAGGCCTGTCCTAAGCAACAGCTAAAAAGGTGCTTGACCCTCCCTAACCAGGGGTCAGCTGGAACAAAAGCTCCAACCTCCCTTTGATCAAGTACACCTGACAGAGGTCAGAGCTCCTTGCTAGAAGTGAAGGTCTCCTACAGCTATCCTTTCCTGGCAGCACCAAGCACTCCAGTTCCTCAAAGGGTTCCCAGAAGTCTGTTGACAATCCCAGAATTTCTCAGAACATTTAGAAACAGAGCCCAGGAACTGCTGCACCAACTGCTGCTTCTGCTAGCTGTGCTCTGAACCCATTTAAAGAACCTAAGCAACCTTTATATTAAGTGTATTCCCCTACCCTTGCCAGAACTCAGTTATTACCTCTGAAGTAGTTTATATGGCCAACCGTATGATAAAGAAAATTAAGTGAAGCTGGCAAAGCTAGAAGGGTGTTAACATTTTCAGTATTTGGCCAATTTGTCTGCAAACCATGTGCACTTTTCATTAAGTT
Organism: Fulmarus glacialis; assembly: GCF_000690835.1. NCBI lineage: Eukaryota > Metazoa > Chordata > Aves > Procellariiformes > Procellariidae > Fulmarus > Fulmarus glacialis. The sequence continues at coordinate 16,451 of NW_009211658.1, read as the reverse complement.
AACCATTGTTGCTAGGCATTCTTGAATGCACATTTAAAGAAATTGCATACCACCAAATGTGATTAAAAAGCTAGAAAAAAAATCCAGGGGTAATGATGCATTCCAATTACTCAGTTAACAGCAAAACTGCATAAGCAATTTCATGGTTGTTTTCCATGCAAAAGGAAACAATTTCAGCCAAAAAGAATACTTAAATACTTTCCACAAAACAAGAACAATTAAGAATTTTGTTTCTAGACTGGAGTCCACTGCACTAGAATAGAGAGTTACTCTGTCATGTGAGCTAGTGAGCTACTTACCGCCTTTCCGCATCTGAAAGCGGTGCAATAAAATCTTCCTTCCCTTTTAGCTTTTAAAGCTTACAAGGACACAGCCATTCATTTCTTTTTCAGCTGCATAATTTCCGTGGAAGAGTCTTCCAGAGAAGACATTGTGAAAAGGAAAAGACAGGGAAAAGGTGAAGATGCATACTGATTCCTGAGGAATTCCAACTACCTAGAAGTGATTTCTTTTTGGTCCTGTAAGCAACATGCCACACGCACACTTGCAGCGCAAGTGGGCCATAACAACAGGATTTTTTGAGATGAACCCCAGATTTCTGCACACAACCTTAACAAGTCACCCCAAAATGTCCACTCTGCTCCACGTTTTTCAGCAACAGTGGAGCGATACCTTTGTCCCTGATAGCTGCTGATTAGCAAGCTCCATTAGCAAGCTCCATCAAGAGCTCAAACTTACATAAGCAAATGCAGACAGCGGAGAGGAAGCCCACTGTCTCCTTTCAGTGTCTGCATAGAGGTGGCCGTATTTTGGTAGTTGACAGGTACAGACAGAGCCTTTGGCACAGTCCGAAGGATCATGTCCTAGATTTCCTAGAGTAGAAAGTCATGAGTATCACAGGGAATACCTTATTTCCTGCTCAAGCAGTACAGAAGGTGTGAGGGAGGGAACAAGAACCCTCAAGAAGTTGGATGCCTCCCTAACAAAATCAACTGCCATCAGACAGAACCCTTTTACAGAGAGGTGCACACAGCACACTTGTCATCAGGTACTCAGAGCAAGGCTATGGGCGTCACGAGCAATAAATAGATCCTACAGCGGTTGGAGACCCTAAAGACATGGGAAAAGTTTAGCCCAACCTTTTCAGAGCTTTATGACACTCAGGTTTGAAAGTACCAACACTTCACCAGGGTAAGGGGAAGACAGAGAACAAAAATACAATGTAAATACAACTTACGCTCACGGCAGACTAACTTTCAGCTTTAGCATTTGGTCCAGAAGGACTAAAAGTCTGCGTACACCTGCACGAACAGCAGACGAAAGACAACCAGGTTCTCAGAAAATTTACAGCTATTGATTAGAAGCATCCACACTGTGCACAATCAGACATCCTGACACAACAAGTCAGCCACATCTGTGCTGCAAGACATTCAGCAAGACTAGAGTGGCACAGAAACCTGGATTTCTGCATTAACAGATACTGAAGGAAGAGAAATGCTTTAAAAATGTTCACCTGTAAGAGGAGCCCAGCACAGCAGATTGGCTGGAAACCCAGACCCCAAAATCTGCATGTCCCAGCAAAGTCAAGCACCCCCAATGCAAAATACGGTACAGGACATATTTCTTCTGTTGAATCATCTATGGTGGGAGGCAGCGGCTCCAAGAAAGAGGACATTTAACACTATACACAGTGCTGGGTAGGAAATCAGTACAGAGCACAAAACTTGTGTCTAAAGTGATTGCTAGAGGGCTACAGTCTAATCAGTGCAGACTGATCGGACAAACCCCAGTTCTTTTCCTTGCTCTCACTCTCATGAGCCAGAGCCACAGGAAGAGAGGATTTCATCAAAGTACAGGACGGGCAGGGCTCTGAGCAACCTGATCTAGTTAAAGATGTCCCTGCCCACGGCAGGGGGGTTGGACTAGATGACCTTTAAAGGTCCCTTCTAACCCAAACTATTCTATGATTCTATGACCAACTGAATTGGGTCAAAGGCTACTCACAAGCCTCAGCAATTACCACAAAAGGTCAGGAGACAACAGTGAAAAGTTACCTCTCAGAATTGCCACTGTGCCATAATATATTGGGAAGCGACCTCCTAATGTTTCCCCAGGGCTCAAAAGCCCTGAGGTATAGCTGGTACTAGTCTTAAGATCTGACAGAAAAAACAATATCCAACATGAATTCTACAGTTCTCTTACGAAAATCCTGGATGTCCAAGACATACTCACCATAAACACAAGTACAGCGAGCAACAAAGCAACAATCCAATATTTGCCCACTGACCCTGAGTACCGATTCACTCATCATAAGTTAAGCAAACTCATGTCTGGAAGTGCTTAGGAATGTAATACACAAATTGGAGAATGAAGAGACCAGCACCCTATCTTTCCCATATGATCAGGAAGAGCTGAAGGAGCACTGCACCCTGTCTAACGTTCATCTACTGTGCACAAGCTTCTCTTTACAGTTACTGCAAGAAAACAGAAAAAGAAGTTATCACGTCTCAAACAACAAAACAAATGCATAGTCATACTTTTACCAACTGCTACAATCCATGTGTACACAAAGCAGAAAATTCATAGTAAGGAATGTAAACCGACACTATGGTTTGCTGCTACTTTCAACTTCCCATAGCGTTCATCAGTAACAAAATGAAGGATAAGTAGTCTAGTGGTTTCAAAGAGTTTCTCTAAATTTTATAAACACAGTCCAATACATGGAACACAAGATTGTTCAGTACCATGCTGTATTTGAAACAAAACCCAACAACATATATACTTTGATCATAATGAAATACTTTGCTCAAACAAAACAAAACTTTGGCTTTCAAATTGATTCTTGAATCAAAGTAATCAGTCTCCAGAAAGCTAAAGCTAGTTCAATAAGTCATTAAAAAGTGCATTCCAGGCAGAAGACATTTTCTGCCCTACATGTTTCATTAACAGAGAATTGAGAAAAAATATACATATCAGTCATTGTTTTATGAAAAATAAGCATTATTAAACAAACATTGATTTTAGCTCTGCAAATACAGTCAATAAAGGCAACTCCAAAGACAAAATGCTTTGATTTAACAGAATGTCATGGGGGCACCAAAGCTGTGATTTCACTGAAAAGAACTAAACTGATCTAAAAAGTCTAATTCCAACAAAAGGAGAGGTTGCCTCCCCCCTGTCCAGGCCACTCAACCCCACTGCATCTTACATGCCAATATTATGAGTTATCTGACCTCACAGAAACCAAGCTCAGGGAGCTGAACAGGTTTTTCTGCAGCTCTAGTTCCCTGCTAGTCTGCCATGGGGTCAGAAAAATGCAACTGGTGGCACAAGGAAAGCCAAATTCTGCTACCAGACTGTTCTTTTCGGGGGG